>NC_133472.1:26964398-27006738 GCF_025370935.1 Choristoneura fumiferana | reverse complement strand
TATAAAAATTTGCGTTACTTTTTATGTAAACGTCACGTATTTTGATGTTATTTCTATGTCACATTGGTCAAAATTCGCGGCCTTACCCTTATATGCGTCGAATTAACCCATATCAAAATTCCATATCTAAGAATGGAACATACATAGCCGTGATCATTCTTTATTAGCCACTTTGCATAAACGCCACAAAGCATAAGCAAATCTGTTCAATCTGTTACAGATATATTATCAATATGACAATGTGGTTTCCATGAGCATATAATCATCTATGATTATTTCTAGAAACTTTTTTTGATTGGCTTTAGCTATTATGTTGTTGTCATACTTTAGTGTTAGATTTTGTTTTTGACCTCGGTTACTGTGCAATTGTATATATGTCGTTTTACTTATATTTACTTTTAGGTTATTACATTTCAGCCATTTGATTATTTAAAAAATTGTGTTATTTATGTCATTATTTATATTCCGAATTATTCATAGATTTCGTTTTGGTACGATCACTGAGATATCGTCAGCGAATAGGGTGTATTCATGACCAGAAACATCTGGTAGATCATTGATATAAATTAAAAAGAGCAGGGGCCCCAAGATACTGCCTTGGGGAACGCCTACTCTGTTATACCTATGTGAGGATTTAATTTGATTTGTTCCTAACCTTCGGTTAAACTTCCGACCTCTACTTGTTGTGATCTATCAGAAAGGTAGCTCTTTAACCATTCGTTGCCTTTGCCCCGGATACCATATGTTTCACAGTCAAATGCTTGCTCATGTCGAAGAATATTGTTGTACATGGAACTTTTTTGTCTACATTTGCCATTATGCTATGGACCAGATTAAAAACAGCAAGTGTAGTAGATTTTCCTTTTTGGAAACCATTTTGTTCCTTTTTCTAAATGTTAAATCTGTCCAAGAAACCAGTAAGTCTACAGTGCATAACCTTTTCCCAAATCTTGGATATAACTGAAAGCAATGAGACAGGTTTTTTATGAATAGGTTTAATTAACGATAGTTTCAATTGCTCTGGAAAAATTCCCTGAGTTAGGGATTCATTTATTAGGTGCGTTAAGATGGCGTAATGAAAGATCTACTGATCCGGTATTCTGTATGACATTATGGTTTTAAAGACTTCATCCTCACTAACTGGACTCAGGAATATTAAATAATTTGTACTCTTAACTGGATATGGATAAGGGAGACTGAAAGGAGTTTCTTTATTTTTCAATTCGATAAAGTATTCGTTGAATTTATTAGCAATAATGCTCGGGTCAGTAATTAAGTAGTTTTTATACTTCATCTTATTAAATTGTTGGCTAAAGTATTGTTAATATGATATCCAGTGTTCCTGTTTATTAAATCTCACGATGCTTTACACTTGTTTTTGCTATTTGTCAAATACTGAGAATTAGTCTGAGCCGATTTCATGCACTTTTTTTATAATTTTCTGTATTTCAAATATTCAACTTTGCAGTGATAGTTATTACGTGAGGTATAATATTTAATTATTAATTGTTTTTTTATTATAGTGGCTGATCTAATTCCTTTTGTAATACATATGTTACGTGGCAACTCTGTGAAACTTTTTAATTACGTGTAAAAAGAAACAAAGACAAAGTATCTATACATATTTTTTATCATTTTTAATTTAAATAAAAATAAAAATCAATCAAAATAAATGAATAAAATTAAAAAAATACAATTGCATGAAAAATAAAAGGCACATAGTAAGTGAAAAATTGTTTCCACTGTTGCTATTTCATCTCCTCGCAATCGAAGTGAAAAGCGAAATGAGTGTAGAACTCTAGCATTAAACCCATTTTCCCCTCGACGTTTCTATCCACCCTCTCCGTACCGCTATAATAATAATAACTCTAATCTACTATTTTTTATCCAGGAAACTACCGGATTCTCAGACATGCTTGGGATGGGATCACGTTTTGGAGTTAGCTGGTATGGTACTACTAAGAGAGAGTCGATAACTAGAGAATGACATAAAGAAAAGCAGAAAATGAATAAAAAAAGACAAAAGACAAACACCATACAAAGAAAATTGTAGTCATGTTCAAGCATTTAATGCCAAATAAGTCAGTTAGGTACGGGAAAAGTGGCAACTTCGTTTATTTCTGCTCTTTTATGTTGCACTTCTGAACTATTTATTATACATTGATAACCAGGATCAAGTTTAAAATTTGCCTGTAGGTATCCTCGACGTTGTTCAATGCATCAACTAGAGCGGTTGACGGGTTGACCTATATCGTACGTATTTATTTATATTCATGATTTTAACGCATGCGCAATAAACAGATGGAGGACCTTCTTGTAACGATCGAATTTTCTTTCGTATCAATCGCCTCAGTAGTAGTTAGGTGCAAAAGGAAAAAATAATTTCGCTCTATAATCTGTTCGCCGACAGTTGACATAAAAGTTTAAACTCATCACAAATGCGGCCCCTAATTATTTTTAACGACAAAAACAATATTTTTAAACAATTACAAACTGTTTAAAACAGAAAACAACACGTGAACATCAAACCGACACAGGAACTTCTGGAAGCCCATTCCAAAATGAAATGGCAATATGGCTGCAGCGCCTGATCGCTTGCCCGGGCCGAGTATTTCACAGAAGCAGATTTTGTGAGGTTTATCATGATGACGTTATTTTTATTTAATTAACACAGAAACCCTTCATTCAGTTTGAGCTGGGCTGGACGGCAATTCTTAGCGTCTAGATCTATCTTCAATTTTTCATTCCATAATAAATTTGCTTCAATTCAAAATTATGATACTCGTAAGATGAGATGGCCCCATCAACAAACGTAAGTTACAGAGACGTGGTTACATTCTATTTACCATTAAATTTAATCCCACTAGAATGTTAGAAGTTTGTAAGTCCGTTTGCTTATTTGTTACTTCATGACGTCTTTAAACCACTGAACCGCTGAATTCGGTATACAGATAGTACGAGTCCCGGGGAAGGACATAGGAAAGTTTTTATCCCGGAAAATTACATAGTTCTTGTGTGATAGCGATAACAGAATTCTACGCAGTCGGAGTCGCGGGTAATGGCTAAGTATCTGATATTGCTTTACTACACCTAAATATATAGATTAAAGAGACTTACATTTTGTCATTCGTGTGATCATTATTAGCAAAATCACAGCTTTGAGTACAAAAAAAACATGAAAATAATTTTCTACCAGTCTGAAGTCGGTGCCTCCAGCACGAGCCAGCAGGAGTGGACCTATTGTCGCCTACCTCACCTACGCACTATAGGTATACTTGTATTGGTCTTCAATCACTCGGATCACTCCTGCTGGCTCGTGCTGAGGCACCGACTTCATAGACTGATAGAAAATAATTATTTTCATGGTTTTTTGTAGGTAGTCGGTTAAATTTTGTTATAAGATTTTTTTTCACGCTTTTTAGTGTAAAATAATCTATGATACAATAGTTTAATGTCAACCGCTCGTCACCTTTTACATTGCTTTTCCGATGCAGAGACGTTCATTATTGAAGAGTCCTGGTGCTGCACCACCCGTTCCATTTCCCCATATGCATTACAAAGAGCATAAATTGCTTTGCAAAATGTTAAAGTAATTTAAATTCAACCCGAGAAATACTTGTTATTGAGCGTAGTAACTCCGATGGTAAACTGTGATCTTCATCATCAGTTTCACTTTACCAAATGATGATTTTCAAGAGCAAATGCACGAACTACTACTAAATATATCGAAATTACCATATGCATGTGTCCCTGCAGCATTTGAGGAGTTCCATCGACTTCCTTAGGATCAAATCATCAGATCCTGATTTAGTGCTTATCTATGGGACCTAATTGAAAGCATTCCTAGACGAACGAAAAAATTTAAATCGTTTCATAAATGACGGAATTCTGAGGTAAAAAATACAACCGAATTGATAACCTTCTTTTTTAAGTCGGTTAAAATGCAGTTTAGACACAAAATATCCCTGTGGATCTAAATGTCTCCGTAAGAAGTCCTCAAATTAAGACAAGTTATACAGCTGTTCAGCAACGGGGAACACGTGGAAAAGCGGGCGGCGCGGTTCGCATACGAGTAGGTGGGCCAATCAACTATTTTACCGACACTTTGGGCGTCTACTGCGTTACCAAAATTGTCTCTGGCGTTACCAAAAAATCATACTTCCAATAATATATTTCACGGTTTAATAGGTTGAACTTACGTAGGATGCCATGACATGTATTCATGTACACCATCTATTAAATTACAGAAAAAACAACTTAACTTACAAAAATCTGCAATTGTTTGAAAAATGTCGCGGACAGATTGGTGTCGGTAAAAAAGTTGATTGGCCCAGGTACCACGTACCACAAACATGACTGTGGTATCGACTGTGTGCACAATGACATGATGACACGATCGTGGATTGATATACTTTTTTATTTCTTTAGTGATACTGTGTTATGAAATATGATGAGTCCTAAGTTAAGTTTCGTTTAGTGAATTCTTATTAACTAGGTAAATCCCAGAGTAAAACTCGGCTGCACCATTTCAAACCTAGTAAGTCTCAAAAAACTCAATTTTGCGATTTTTGCTTAAAGTGTTTCTAGCAAGTGCCTACAAGATACAAAACATTTAGAGGCCTATCTCGCTGAACTTCAGAGATACGAGTACTCCAAAACTAGTAAGTGCAGAAAAACCGGCTTGACCATTTCACAAACCTAGTATGGCACAAAACCATTTCAAACTAGTATGGGACATGCACTTACTAGGTTTTGAAAAAGTCAGAGAGACTTACTAGGTTTTGATATGGCAAACGAGTTTAATTCTTAACTTTTGGAAAGTAGTATGTGTTTGTTAGTTGAATTACTAGTTTTTGTAAGTCAAATGTTATAGGTACGTTGTTCTTTATTCATTTTGAGCGTTGTGGCAGCACTGTGCTCCCGCGCTAACTTCATGCTATTGCGCTGGAGCTGTTCGAAATCATTTAAACGCGCAGTTGCCAGCCAAGATTGAGTTTGTATGCACGTGTACGTTAAAATTTTGCTAAAACGTAGCGTAATTTGGCTAATAAATAATGAAAAAAGGCAATCGCACCAAGCATAGTGAACAACGCTTTGAATTTTAGACAACAACCATTTTGTGTAAGTAAAATGCATATAATACTAGCTTTTGCCCGCGACTTCGCCTGCGTGGGATCCCGGTTACGCGCGCTGTCCTCGGGAACTGTGCATTTTTCCGGATAAAAAGAAGCCTTTGTCACTATCTGCCATAAACTATCTCTATGCCAAAAATCACGTCGATCCGTCGCTCCGTTTCGACGTGAAAGACGGACAACATACAAAACACACATGTTTTTGCAAAATGTTTGGGTATTTAATTATTACGCTTCATACAGTAAGATTATTTTTACTTTATACTCGGGACGTCTCAGTTTCAACCGTAAACGTTCGTGTTTTATTCATAGGATACTTATTTAAAACCCAAATTAATGACATAAATAACCCAAACTATTCATGTAATTAATAACAAAACCTCTGCCTAAGTACCTATTGCACTTCAGATCTCTCTCGATGTAGGTATGTTCGAGAATTGCCGAGTGCAATCGGAGGTAATCTTATTATTGAGCGTGGAGTGTGTGTCTCAGTTTTATTGAGCTTGAGCATGTTGTGTTATGTTTTATGTCTGTGCCATTTAACATTTCATGTTATTTCGGTGTTAGTTTTTGCTATTTTATGTTATTTTTTCATTCCATAATAACGACTAACGTTCAAATACTATCTTGCTATTATGATATATATTATACTCCGCAGGAAATTTAAAGTGAGCCCCCTATTCCTTCTCCAGAAATATTTCCAGAAGAAAAATGAAAGTCAACCTGTTGTTTTCGCTCCTGAATCGCTCCTAAACTAGTACCACTGATAACCAGTCCGCAAAAATATTGGATCAATCTCCCATACAGTAATAATAATAGTAATGGTAATTATGGTAATTGAAAGTAGTTGGATAATATAAAGTAAAAAAATTAAGAATTTGTGCCGTATTTTTTATTTTTTATAATAAATTATGTAATGACAACTACTCAGCTGACTGTTTGTTTTATTTAAATTGAAAAAAGTCCATATTAAAACTTATGATTTTTAGTCTTTAGTCTCTGATCATGGACAACGTGACACACATTACTGGTTTTGAAATTGATCGGTTCACTATAAGTTTTATTTGAGTTTAATTTCTTCCTAGTATGGCACTAAAACGCTAATAGCAATATTAAGTCATATATATATACCTGGATATTCGGCTTAATCTAAATAAACCGAGAAAGTATCACTTTGGAACGAATATTCAAAACTTCGTACGGTCTGAGATAAACATGTTTTTTCTCTCCTGTAAAATTAGCTTAATGTCCCTTACTATGTTTGAAATGGTGCAGCCGAACTATACCCAATGTACTTAAAACCGGTCTTAATATTGTGGATGTACTTAATCCATACAACACAAGTATGTAGGTAGGTACTGTTTTGTTTGACACTTACCTACTTATTAACAAATTATTAAGACGTAAGTACCTATAGGTAGGATCGAAACAGCACATTATATGAAGTACTTTTAATTTACAATAACTACAAACTTTACTTTCCTACCATGGAGGGCCAAGGTCAAGAAACATTTAGTATCCGTATAGTTATAAGTAACTTACTGATTTTATTACTGTTCCGTATTTCTATAGATTTACCATCTAGCTAGCACAAGATGGTCATTTGTTTCTAACTAATTTTAATTCAGCTGAATCGATAGCAAGTTTGAATGTAGATACGAACCAAACGCTTTTAAAAAGAACAACGAAACGCAGCATCTCTAAGACAGTGCTGCCAACATCAAATTTTACCTCTTGAAAAACCGCCTTACCGCCGTGTGCGTGCAGCGTCACCGCTCCGCTCAAAATCCCAATTCCAAAATTCTCAAAAATCTAGCACAAACAAGAAATCAGTGTACTCAAATCCTGATATAACGCCTGTGGACGACCAAACACCGGGGGCCCCCAGGAGCAGCGTTCCTGAAACTTCGGTGAGTGTCTTCATTTCTCTCTCGCTATCGAAGGAAATCCCCAACAATTACTTTTACATTTGTGATTTGTACATTATACCCCTAGTTCGTGAAACGTGTTGAAACTGCTGTATATACTTTGTTCCTTTGGCCAATCTATAAAGGGAGTCACTAAAAAACGTTTGTCTTGTCTGACATTTAAACGTCACAGCGCGCTTAGTTAGAATGTACGTACGTGTAGTTTTCGCATTTGGTGCGGCATTTCAAAACTTTCTTTTCACCTAAATTTTGTAGTACGTGTCTTAATCATTACTAAATAATCAGTGTTACTATTTAAGGGCCTTTTAATGCTCCAGATTATTTAGTGTTCTTCTCATAAATCGCGGAATTTAAGACTCGAAACCAAGTAGCTGAAACGTAAACAACCATGACGAAAGCTAGTAGTGAATTTAGATTTGTATTAATTGCTGGCTCCATTTTTGTATGCTATTTTATTTATGGAATGTTACAAGAGAAAATAACACGTGGAAAATATGGGGACAGCGACAAGTTTACTTGCACGTTATCGTTGGTGCTAGTGCAGTGCGTGGCGAATTATGTTTTCGCACAAATTTTGATGGTATGAAAAGACTGCTGCAAGGAAAATCATAAATGGATACAGATAAATATTTTACTAAATACGCCTAACGTTTTAATTTCAGCTATCTGGACGAAAGATGGACTAGAATGGACCTGCAACTGGCGAGGAGAACAATCTACTACTTTTCTTCGGCACTTACTTATCTTCTGGGTATGGTTACTTCCAATTTAGCTTTGCAGTGGATTAACTATCCAACACAGGTAAGTACCATCAACTCTTGGAAAAATCAGATATTATTTTTTTCCATTTTCCTTATTTAATATTTTATTAAACAATTCCAGGTAGTTGGTAAGGCAGCCAAGCCTATACCTGTGATGATTCTTGGAGTTCTCATTGGTCGCAAAGTATATCCTCTTCGAAAATACCTGTTTGTGTTTCTCATTGTGACGGGTGTTGTTTTATTTATGTACAAAGACCAGAGCAAGAAGGCCAGCACTGAGAGTTTGGGTCTTGGGATTGGTGAACTGTTACTGTTCCTGTCACTGACTATGGATGGGCTCACTGGAGCTGTACAGGTACAGTAATACTTGTATATTCATTTATTTTTGTGACAATCTCGGAAATGGTGCAACTCTATTGTCCATTCAGGATAGCATTGGACTCTAAAAGGTCACAGAAGAACGAATTCTAAACATTTTTTGTGAAGTTGTAATAATGATGATGATGAATAAAAGAAGTAATAAGATGAAGTCATAATTTTATTTACTCTAAATAGATTAATATACAATGTGGGTACTTACAAAATAACATATTATTAAAACGTAATTTGCTACATAATATTAATTTGATTTATATTTATACATTTAATAAGTGTGTTTCGTGGATTCATCCACTCTCATTCCCTGATTAAAAATATTCTTCTCGTAGTTTCTGCTATAAAGGTCAAGCTTTTCTCCATTCCTAATTTCATCAAAATTAGTGCAGTACTTTAGTTGTAAAAAGTTAACTATTTGTATATGATTAAAGGTAATCACATTTTGATTAAAACTGATGATTAAAAACTATAAATAATATATGAAATATTTCTTGAGTTAACAATATTATAAACATTTAGTTTATTGCAGAATATTCTTTACCTCTGCCTCTTTAGGTATTTTATAGGAAGACGTTTCTGTTTTTAACAAAATAGAAAAAGTTTTTTTATTGTTTTTAAATTCATCATCATCATCACCTCAGCCGCAGGAAGTCCACTGTTGGACATAGGCCTCCCCCACAGACCTCCAGTTGCTTTGGTTGGCAGCGGCCTGCATCCACCATGAACCCGCCGCGGCTTTAACCAGGTCATCCGTCCATCTTGTTGGTGGACGTCCTATGCTGCGCTTGCCGAACCGCGGCCTCCATTCGAGAACTTTTCGGCTCTCCGTGCTATATGGCCCGGCCATTGACACTTCAATGAGCTAATTTGCTTGGCTATGTCGATGACCCTTGTTCTTCTATGTATCTCCTCATTTCTGATTCCATCCCATAGAGAAGCCCCAAGCATAGTTTTCTCCATAGCTTGCTGAGCAACTCTGAGCCTATTTATAAGGCCTAAAGTAAAGCACCAGTCTCAGGTCCATATGTCATCACTGGCAACACTGTTTTTAAATTGTGATATGAAAAATAGCAAAGTTAATCTCACTAATATTAATTATAGTTGCGAAAATTTGTAAGTCTATATGCTGGTTTGCTACCTACCTCTTCACGTCTTAACCGCTGAACCGATTTAGATGCAATTCCGTATATATACGATAGTACAAGTGCCAGGGAAGGGCATAGAATAGTTTTTAGTCCGGAAAATTGCGTAGTTCCCGCGCAATAGCAATAAACGAATTCTACGTGAACAAGGTTGCGGGCAACAGTTAGTTAATGAATACTTAATTGAAAGTAATATTAAAGTCTCCGATATTTTAATTAGAATATAGTTTAGACCGTGTACAAAAAAATTGCAATTTATTAAATGATTTCCTTTAGCATGCATTAAGTATAAAGAGCCTATTTTCCTTCTGTCCATTCCTATATTGAACAGACTGTAACCTGTAACCAATGCAATTTGTTATATATGGGGGTTGTCGGGAGTGAACAAAATGATCTAGCTTGGCCTTTTAACAGGTAAAACTCTTATTTTATGGTTTAGCCGAAAGTAGAAAAACACTGCTACTGGTTATGATCATAGCAATATGCGGTTGCAAATAATTAAAAAAAACAGGTCATTTTAGTAACCCATATCTTTGCATCAATAAGTATAAATTTAATTAAATTAAAATAAATCAAAATTAAATCAAATTAAATAAAATTACATTTAATTAAATTAATTCAAACTAAAATTAAATTACATCAAACTTGATCAAATTACAATAATTTCGTTAAAATCAAATGCAACACTGGGTAAAGATCATCACTTGCTTTGTCCAGTGATGTAATTTTTGGTATAAAAATAAATAAAAAATAAATAAATAAAATAAAAATCATTTATTATCAGGCGTTTAACGTCCATAGATGTCAACAGGGGATCACAAAATTTGTTAGTAACAAATATTCTTATAAACTATATTAATGGAGATTTTAGAAACTAATTTGGTGAATCAACACAACCACTGAAACAATTAATATCAATTGAAAATCAAAAAAGTCAATGTAACTTATTAAAATAAAGTTATAAAATTAGAATTTTGAATTGCCATGGCATTTTTTATTAATAAAATCCAAATAATCAATATGATGATACAAATCACTGATAAATATTACAGATCTACTTGCATAGATAGATACACGCAAAAGCTCGCATAGATATGACATTAGCCTTGTTCAAGAACATAATGTATATGGGTGTATGAACGAACATATTAATTCTCATCATTCTTATTCTAATAGCATTTGATTCAACCAATAAACATTGTACAAAATTCCTTGCTTACCTTCATTATCAAGTTTGTATCGTCTCATCCTTAATTTAAAACTTTTTTTAGTGATTACACCAGAGGTTCTTAAAGTCTTTTAGTGACAGCACCTTTTTGGATAACTAAATATTTGCCGGAGCGCAAAATGGTCAAAACTTGAGAATAATATTATCATTTAAGGGAAAGTTGTACTCTGCAAACTCAGAAGTACCTTTAAAGATTCATTTTGATTATAGTCAGTATAGCAGAGCCCCTGCAGATTCACTTGTATAATGGCTGGATTATATGATTATCGTTGGTGTAGGGAGACTGCTACTGTCATCTATATATATATACTCTATACTATATATAAAAAGGAAAGCTTTGGATTTTTTTTACGAATTAACTCAAAAACTAGTGGACCGATTTAAAGTATGCTAAATTATTCCAAAGTGCCATAGGCTATATTTATTAACAGAAAAAAATAGGATTCCATACTAAAACTACAATAATGTAACTCAGTATAAAAAAGGTTGCCATAAAACATCTTTCATCGCATGCGCTATAGAAACTATTGATTATAGAACAAAAAATGATTCATGATATTAAAGAATACATCAAGATCTACAAAAAACTTCGCGATACCATATGTCCAACTATTGTATGTAGTTATGTCAGTATAACTACTTTTTTACATTTCAAAAGTTGACAGAAATGACAACTAAAATCTGACCATGTTATCCATACCTTTGTATTAATCCTTATCCAAATAAACATTTTTATATTCAAGACGGTTTCAATACCTGCAGATTACTTTTTGAATTATTCAAATCGCACATTCCATTCAAAAGATATTACGAAATTAAAAATATCAATCTAACCAAAAAATTAATTTACTTTACGTTGACTCGCCCCGGCTTCGTGCGTGTCGGATGTAGTTTTTGGGAAATTGACCTGAAAAATGTGTGTGAAGTGCCCTTGATTAGAGACCTATTTATATTTTTAGAGTTCTGTGCCCTAAGGGTGATAAAAACGGGAGCCTATTACTAAGACTCCACTATCCGTCTGTCTGTCTGTCAATAGGCTGTATCTCATGAACTGTGATAGTTAGACAGTTGAAGTTTTGACAGATGATGTATTTCTGTTGCCGCTACAATAAAAAATACTAAAAACAGAATAAAATAGATATTTAAGGGGGTATACAACAAACGTGTTTTTTTTGCCGTTGTTGCTCGATATTAGTAACGGCAACAGGTAGTTGCTTGAAATATTCATAGAATGTTTATTTTCATATTCATTCAGTTTAAAAACAAATAAGTAAATAAAAATAAAAATAATGGTTGAACGTTGTTTCGCAGACAACATTTTAATAGAATTTTGTTTAACAGATTTTTTTCTGATATTATTGTTTCGTAGAATTATCAACACACGGAACACTTACTTTGAAGAAATTTGTATCATTTATTTTTATTACAAATAAAATTCATTATTTAGGTATTCATATCATAGAATAACAAATCAAATATTCTTTATTCTTGTGTTATTTAGTTAATATAAAACTTACTACCAAGAAAAACATTGCGTATGGTGGTAGTTTCTAAACGTTTCAATTCATAACTGCGACAAAATGCATACCCTCCTATAACGGTACGATTCGCTTTCTGGTGGGGTCACAGTTCTAACCTAACCTAAACTACTTTTCTGGTAGCGATCCGCTTTCTGGTGGGGTCACAGTTCTAACCTATCCTAACCTACTTTTCTGGTAGCGATTCGCTTTCTGGTGAGGTCACAGTTCTAACCAACCTACTCTTTTGGTAGCAATTCGCTTTCTGGTGGGGACACAGTTCTAAAAAATAATCTTAAAAAGAAATTCTGTAGTTTGATGCAATTGTTAAATAAAAAAATTAAGTATAAAATTCATTGATTTTTTTTCTATTAAATATTTTTCATTCAAGTAAATAGTAATTTAACCCTTCTTTGCATTTTTTTACTTGTGAATTAAATTAGGGTAATATTAGTTAACCTATACATTAAGGTAAAAATGTAAAATATTTATGTATACTTAAGTAAGGTAAGACTAACGGAATATATCTATTTTTTATGTTATGGAAATATTCATCAATATGCAAACTCTGATCTTAAGCGTAGTACTTAATAAAAAAAAGTGGCCAACTGCGAGTCGGGACTCGCCCATGAAGGGTTCCGTAGCAGCAAGTAACATACTTATTATAAAAGTTTCCTTTACTTTACGATTTATGACGTATTAAAAAAATACTAACTAGATCTTGTTCAAACCAATTTTCGGTGGAAGTTTGCATGGTAATGTACATCATATATTTTACCACTTTGGAGGTGTCTATTCAGTTTAGAAAAAAATGATATGAGAAACCTCAATATCATTTTTGAAGACCTATCTATAGATACCCCATTCGTATGGGTTTGATGAAAAAAAATTTTTTGAGTTTCAGTTCTAAGTATGGGGAACCGCCAAAATTTATTGTTTTTTTTATCTTTGTGTGAAAATCTTAATGCGGTTCACAGAATACATCTACTTACCAAGTTTCAACAGTATAGTTCTTATAGTTTCGGAAAAAAGTGGCTGTGACATACGGACAGACAGACAGACAAACAGACATGACGAATCCTTAAGGGTTCCGTTTTTTGCCATTTGGCTATGGAACCCTAAAAATTCGCCATACCTACTTTACGAGCGAAGTCGTTGTATAATGATGTAAATTTCCATCAAATACCTTCGAGTTACTTTATTTTCGAATTTCGAAAATGTATGCCCAAAAAGTAACATAATATCAAATTACATACCTATTAGACATTTATATTTCCGCATAAATCAATATTTTTGCAGTAATATCCTTCAGAATACAGCTAGAAGGTCAACAGTTTTCGTAAATGGCGCGACACGGCAAGCCCGCGAATTAAAATTTGAAATGTCGAAATTCTGTGTATTTAGTTTTTCACAACTATGTTCCATTTCATGCTGTACTGTTCTTGAAACTTGATAGTCTTGAAAATAAATATCAATCACCCACAAAACTACCTTTAATTAAAAGGACAATGTTATGATGGAAATTTCCATCACCATGCAAAGAAGGGTTAAACAATAATTTTCGAAGTAAAAATACAAAGACCAAATATTATAATGAAACATTATCCGCAAAACGAAATTCTGTGAAATTTCTGTCTGTGAAAGAAGGGAACACCAAAATAAATATCTAAGGAGGCTCCCATATATAGCAAACGTGTTTTTTTTGCCGGTTTTTGCTAATGTCTAATGTTGTATAGGTATGGAACCTTTTTTTTCTGTTTTGCCCGTGCGAAGCCGGGGCTGGTCGCTAGTATTTTAAATTAATACTATCAAATTTGTTTTCCAGGAACGCATTAAAGCTGAATCTTCACCGACAGCATACTCTATGATGGTGAATACGAACTGGTGGTATGAATGATTTTATTTATTAGCATTCATCACATTTAAAAGCATGCTTCAGTTTGTAAAGTGTTGTGGCATAGCCATTTTAAGTATTAGGTACATTCTGGTTGAGTTTATACTAATTCTTGTGTTCTTAAAAATTGATTTAATTACACTTTAATTATTTCAGATCGGAATTAGAATAGAAGAGAACACGAAAGTTTTTTTTTTTAACAACATATAGATCAAATATCTATTTACACATTTTGAGTCATGTTCATGTTAATTCAAGCAAAGGTTAGAATCTAACTGTTCTTCTAACCAGAAGAATCTAATAATTACCAATAAGTAATGTGTTACCTTTGCTTAGCACACAGTCAGCTCATATAGAATGTAGTATAGAATGTAGATAACTCTCATTTAGTTTTGTCTGCCTTTTAATTTCTCAAATACTTTTATAAAGTACAAATCAATTGTACAGTCGAGGGCATAAATATTTACAGCCATAGCGTCAAATATACTTTATGTATACATCAACCTTAAGGTTAGTGATATTTTTGACGTTTTGGAAACGTAGTGTATGTATTTATGCCCTTGACTGTACAAGTAACTGCTGAATATAGGTATTATCTACATACTAGAGTTTACCCGCACGTTCGCACGCGTAAACTATTCGATCTGGTAGTTACAATTGAAATTCTGGGATTTCACAAAATTCCTGTGGGAAATCCCAAATTTATATCGTAATCTTCATTGAGGTGTTGTGTTAAGAACAACTATCCCGTGGGAATATTGGAATAAAAGTAGCCTATGTGTTATTTCAGACATCCAGCTATCTACATAACAAATTTCATGACTGTAAGCCCAGCGTAATCTGGCGCACGGCAATTAATGGGTAAAGAGCTTTACAGACTGCAATGCAGGATAACGAATAGATTTCTTTTTCCCTGAATGGTAACACTGGCATAGGTAATAAGATCGCTCGTTTTTGGCTCGAAATTCAAACTTGTGATTTACGAAATGTACACACCCAATATCATATTTTCTCAAGTTTTTCGCGATTCCCAAGGTCAAAGAATCGAATTACCTTTAAAATTCCAGAGAAATAATGCGTTGTTTGGGAGAAACGTGTCAAAATGGTGTTGTAGAGCGCCATCCTGCTCTGTCTCGTTTTTTTGTCCCGTTCTGGCGGTTCACTTTTATTTTATAGATGTATAATCTTGAACTTGTTTTCACCCACTTCCTATTGTGGAAATGACGCGAAACTTATTGACATTTATGCTATACTTACGTAATTTGGATGACAATACGATAATATTATTATTAAACATCGATCTGATCTTATTAGAATCGTCTTAGGGTGTACTTTGGCTAAGAATAGTCTTCAGCCAGTGCTTGATGGAGCAGTAAGGCAGGCACTGGAACTTCAAGGCCGAACAAAGTAACGTAGCCGTGTTTGGCCTTATTAGAATCGTCTTAGGGTATACTTTGACTATGAATAGTATCCAGGGTCTGATGGAGCAGGTAGGCCTGGTTTCACTGACACGGTGGTGTCGACCTACCCGCCGCCCGTGACGTTTCAGAGAAACTACCTTCAAGCATTCCCGAACAAAACATTCGATCGTCGTCGGTCACCGGTTGCCGGCGGCGGGTGGTCAGAGACACCAGGGCCTTAGGCAGGCGGGCACTGGAACTTCAGGATAGAACCGTAACGTAGCCGTTTTGGGCTTGTTAGAGTAGAATTAGGCTGCATTTTGACCAAGAATGGGTCTCAAGGTCCGATAATAGAGCAGACATGTAGAAAAATGTTACAAATAATAGGTACAATACGTATTGGTATCTTAAAAGAAACATTAATAGTAAATCTACAGTAACATTTTTATGAGACCAACTTGAATGTGCTTAGAAATATGTTTATACTCGTTCTTAGAAATATGTGTGTAGGTTAGGTACAGTCAAGTGCAAAAATAAGTATCTATTCCAACCACTCAAAAATATTTGACTACGGCCTTATTGCGTCGGAATAAGAGTCTGTGGTACCTACTTATTTTTGAAACTGAATAATAATAGAGCCCTTTATTCTGAAATTAGTTTTATGTGTACACTACACTAAAGGTTTTTTTTTTATAAAATACCTCTAATTTCAGTATGCCTTTTGACATAGGCCTCCTCCAACGCCTTCCACTGAATTGACATATGTCATTCGGAACCCTACTTCTGATTGGACCCACAGTCATCTTGGTCATCTTCCCATTTCGTGATCTGCATTCTCCGTTACCTCTTCCCATCATGGGGGTACCACTCCGTTATTGCCTTGGTCCATTTCCCTCTTTTGTCTCGCATCATGTGTCCAGTCCATCGCCATTTTTGCTGGTCCAATTCTTGTCAGGATGTCATTAAGGTTAGTTTTTGACCTGATCACAGTGTTCCTAATTCGGTCTTGTCTTCATATGTTTGTCATACTCCTCTTCATTGCTCTTTGAGAGTTGGCTAGCTTTGTTCTGAGACATTTGGTCATTGCCCAGGTCTCGCAGCCGTAAGTTTGGTATGGCAGTATGCATGTGTTGAAAGGTAGGTATATAAATTACAAGGCAGTAAAAAATACTGTTGCTCTTCAAACAGTTCGACATTATTTTATGGAAATACTATTCTACTTATATTAAAAATTACGAATCAGAAATCACAGTACCTTTATTATTTTCCAGGTCTTCCATAATCTTATCAATCGGTGTTGTACTGAGTGGTGAAATCATCCGGTTTATTTCCTTCGTTACCTTGTATCCTGAGGTATTGGTCTATATGGCGGCGTTAGCGTTGATGGGCGCTCTGGGACAGTTATTCATATTCTTTATGGTAAGTTCCCAGTTTTTACTAACGATTAAAATAGATTTAAGACATTTGACTACTAAAGAAATTCATAAACGTAGCAAGAACTAGCTATAGGTATATTTTAACTGATCATAATTGTTATATCAATTGTAAAACAATAATATGTTGTGTTTAATTACAGGTGTCTGAGTTTGGTCCTCTCCCGTGCTCCGTGGTGACGACTACCAGGAAATTCTTTACAGTTCTTGCATCGGTCATCATATTTGGTAACGTTCTGCAAGCGCGGCAGTGGCTGGGAGCGATCATCGTATTTAGTGGTTTGTTTAAATTTATACACGTTTCATTTCTAAATGTCATGTATATTGATAGGTGTCAAACACGATTTTCATTAGAACCATTTACGAACTCAAGGTTGCATTTTGCTACTAATCCGAATGTAAGCATCAATGCAATAGAGACCTTGCTGCGTTAATCGTAGGGTAGAAATATGCAATGACAGGTAAACAACTGACTGACGCGGTGACGTGTGGTGCGGCGCCGAACGGTCACCGCAATGGCGCGCGAACGTTTGACCAATGGCTACTCACGATTTTACCCGCGTAAACGTACTGCCTTATTATTGGCTAAAATGGTTTCGCGCCTTCCAAATACATGCTCTCTCCGCCGCATTGTATTTGTAACTTATATTTATGGTATAACTATAGAGTCTGGCTAATGAAAGATGAACCCAGCTATTATTTAAGTGGCAGGCATTACAAATGCCATGGACAAACAGACCAAAAAGTACCTATTAGAAAACAGACACTTGAGCTTGTACTATTATCTCTTCTGTTATTGAGTGTAGCTTATTAATACGGGTTTTTGTATTATGAAAAAGTACGCGTTAGTACTTAGTTCCTACGAAAATGAACAAGACAAAAAAATCGTTTAATCCTACCTTGGTCGGTAATACCAGGAGAGGCTCAATCCGCGATTTGTTTAAAAAAAAAACAAATCCAATGCGGCTGCCATCACAAAAGCAGCGTTAGCAATATGCAATCGTCTGTACCTACTACGCAATACATTTCATTTAATTTCATTGTTAAACGTGAAATCTGATGATGATGACATTCCTAACTTCACTAGTGTATTCCGGAAGTAGCAAGCAACCCTAGTACTCACACGTGCCGCTTGCGAGTGAATACGAGTTATGAAATAGACAGAGAAGCATAAAGTAGGCAACGATTCTTATGCCTAAACGTCGCTTTTGTACGGCAGAGAAGCTTCTGTACTTGTATTACTAAACCCCGTTATCTAACGCTCAGTTTGGGGGAAAGCTAAAATAGTGATGTTGCTTCACATAATTAGTTGATTCATTACATCAATTGTAAATAGTAAAACATTAATTGCATATTGTAACGTCAAGGGAATAAATATACGCACATTCCCAGAGCTTCAAATATATATGTATATATTAGCCAAATATATCTGAGCGACAATTTGATCAGAAATATATGAACATTTATCGAGTCATTAAAATGTGTACAAATTCGCTCATTTGTATCTGTACAATGACAGACAAAAACGTGTAGACAAACGAGCAGCCATAAATATATATACACGTTTCTCATATACATGTGAACAAAACAAGGGTCGGAAATATCTATACACGTATTCATAAACATGTGAACATAACGGATATCAATAATATATGACAGGCAAAAATATGTAGGCAAACAAACAGCCACAAATATCTATGCACGTTTGTCATTACACATGTTGACAAAGCAGGGGTCGAAAATATCTACACACTATATCATAAACATGTGAAAATAACATAAGTCAAAAGTATGTACCCGTTACTGCACCATGTCTATCAGATAAAATACAATACAATACTCTTTATTGCACACCTCATAGAAGTATACAGATACATGGAACATGTATAGATATTTTTATCAGGCCCGTACCATATCTACAATTATGTTAAACTATTACGATTCATATAGCCAAATTTAGTAATAGCCGAATTCGAACATGCGTGTACAGTCGACAGCATAAATATCTATAATGTATACATCGACCTTATGGATAGAAGCATACAATACAATACAATGACTCTTTTCTTTATTGTAAACAACAAATAGTAAGCAATACAGAAACAGAAAGAAAAATTACAAGGTAAAAAAAATCGTAAAAACTAAATGCGAAACAACAAATAAAAATTAAACCTGAAAAAAAATTAAAATAAAACTGTTATCTCTAGGTATGTATCGACTGAAATTTGAACCCATGATCTTTTCTTTGAAAAGCAAACGAATGTTATTGCGCACAACGTGCCTTGTCAAAAGGCTCTAAAATCGGCTTCATCTAGAATTCGCTATGTATCAGGCGTTAAGACGATTCTGCTAAAAAGTAAATAAGTTACAGTAAGTTGACCGAGAGACATCTGTCAAATGATTGAAGAGAAAAACGTGAGACAGATGTATGTGATGACAAGACTGTACTGTTTTCGATGATTGTCAAATTGCTTACCTGAAATTGCATAAGTAGTTTTTTTTTAAACATTCGACCATAGCTATATTATTATGCTTTAAACGCCCCTTTTTCCATGTTGTTCAGATATATTTCATATGTTAACTGTTTAGATACCAGTGGTTGACAGCTAAGGTATATGCCTACATATTTTTGTTTGTCATTGTACAGATATTTTTGACCTCCGTTATGTTTACATGTTTATGATACACGTGTGTAGATATTTCCGACCCTTGGTTTGTTCACATGTATAATGAGATACGTGTATGTATATATATTTATAGCTGCTTGTTTGCCTACATGTTTTTGTCTGTCATTGTACAGATATAAAAATAAGCGAATTGGTACACATTGTAAAGACTCGATAAATGTGCATGTATTTCTGATCAAATTGCTGCACGGATATATTTGACTAATATATAGTACATATATATTTGAAGCTCTGGGAACGTAGGTACATATATTTAAGCCCTTGACTGTACATGATATTCAAAATAAAATTTCATAAGTGAGGCTACACCATAAAGGGAAATTGATTCATACTAAATTAACAAACATATTAAATAAAAATCCAGGCTTTAAATCTGTAAAAAATATCAATCAGTTGTTAGAAAATTAGGAAGTTCAAATTAACAGTAGGTATTGTAAACAAAAGCTGCAAAGAGAATTACAAAAACTACAGTTTTTGCCAGTTACATCTGTAGAGGTCGAAAAATCATGTTCATTTTTAAAGTGGATTTTTACAAGCAGGCGACGAAGTTTGACTTCGTATAATTTGGAAAGAATAAATAATAAATAAATAAAAAACAATTCAAGCAATTCAATGGTGCGTGTGAATTTCCCAATCCGCACTGGGCCCGCGTGGGAACTATGACCCAAGCCCTCTTGTTCTGAGAGAAGGCCTGTGCCCAGCAGTGGGACGTATATAGGCTGGGATGGATGGGATGAAAAAAATAATCTTTCATTTCAAAATAATTTAAAAAAACACTATAGCAGTCATCATCATCATCATCCAGCCTATATACGTCCACTGCTGGGCACAGGCCTCCTCTCAGAACAAGAGGGCTTGGGCCGTAGTTCCCACGCGGGCCCAGTGCGGATTGGGAACTTCACACGCACCAATGAATTGCTTCGCTGGTTTGTGCAGGTTTCCTCACGATGTTTTCCTTCACCGCAAAGCTCGTGGTAAATTTCAAATGTAATTCCGCACATGAATTTTGAAAAAACTCAGATGCGAGCCGGGTTTGAACCCACGACCCTCTGCTTGAGAGGCGATAGGTCAAACCACTAGGCCACCACGGCTTGTTTAGGCCACCACGGCTTGTTTAGGCCACCACGGCTTGTTTAGGCCACCACGGCTTGTTTAGGCCACCACGGCCTGTTTAGGCCACCACGCACTATAGCAGTGTTAAGTATGAATCAGATCTTTTGATATGTTAGTGAGTGAGTAAATCAACTTATTTTTTATCGAGTCAGATTATCGAAACTGCCCCATCACTTGCCCCCAAACTGAGCGTTAGTGTAGTACTCGTATTCGGTGGTGATACCACATGAAAGTTTTTTGAATTTGCCGCGTTTTTGTAGGTTCACATTAGCCACTCTACTTATAGAGAGGAATGGTAATATGAACCTGGTAACACTAGTGCTTTTGTTATATGAAAATATAGATAAGTATTAGTATTCTTGGAAAGTAACAAACATTACGACTAAGGGGCTGTTTCACCATCCATTGATTAGTGTTAACTGGCGGTTAGGTGTGATGCCGTCTCTATTTGTTTTGTTCGAATAGACGGAGACGGCATCACATTTAACCGTCCGTTAACGCTAATCAATGGGTGGTGAAAACGCCCCTAAGTGTCACAAATAAATAGAAATTAAAATACCCGTAACATCGCTTTCCCCCTGTTTCACCATCCATTGATTAAATTTATTTGACGGATAAATGTGATGTCGTCTCTGTTTGTTTTATTCGAATAGACGGAGACGGAATCACATATATTCGTCAATTAAAATTAATCAATGTGTGTTGAAACAGCCCCTCAGTCCCAAAAATCCCTGGGGCTGCATTTTGTCCTTCGACACCTATCATCACTGGAATTGATTGACGGTGTTTTACGTTACAGGTTTGTTCCTGGACATCTTCTACAGTAAAGGAAAAAGTCAGACTGCGAAAAAAGTTACCGGAAAATAACTAGTGAGATTATTCTAGGTAAATTATTAATTTAAGAAATGACAAATTATTTTATATACTTGTTACTTAAAACCACATCCGATAAATTACTTTCCCTTATTTGCTATTAACTTGCATTTAAATTATAAAGGTACGACAATGATGTAATTTATATGTAAATGAAAATAGGAAATTTTATACGAAAATTTACAAAATGTTCAAGCTCATTCCATTTTAAGCTATGAATATAATTCTTGATAAAACAGGAAGTTATTTTAATTGTGCTTATTTTTAATTGTACCAATCCTTTACATGAGGGATCCATACTCAAAATGCGCTAACGGGACCCCCTAAGTACACGGACCTGCATTTGAGTCTATGGCGCCAGTCGACCTGCGAGTCAACCCTAATTTGATTTTTGTTAAAGTGACAACTACCTCGTGGTATTTTAACACAAGTGAAAATTATGATAGATGTCAATTGGTCTCAATAGTGTCCCATGATATTTATTTATTTATATTATTATATTATATGTATGGCACTGCTGTCCTTCCGTCTGTCCGATATGATTCTCTTTTTTATAATGATACCTAGTACCTAGGTTGCTTTAATTAACTGTTTAGCCAAGTCAGGAGGGGAGCATAAGTAAGAAAACTTTTGTTTTCACCACTAATAAGGTGGCAAATAATTTAATTCTTTTAAAGTAAAAATCTTATAGTAACAAAAAGTTGACAATACTAAAGTTAATAGACAATCATTATACGAGTACTCCATCAAGGATAAAAATATGTATATGTTTTAACACCATTTACTCCTGTTATCTCGACTGTTCGTTAGATATATTATATATAATGTTAGCTACCATCTTTAATATACTGTATCCATAGTAAAAACTATAATACATAGTAAGTAATAGAAACAAACACAGATATTGTAAGGTAAGGTATTTATATGAGCTTGCCAGCGTTAAAGTGGCATTATTCAAACCTAATTCGCAAATGCCAAATTACTTACATTGTTAGATATTTTTTGAGCACTATGAGTTGGTGGTCTCACGGTCTCAATGTTTATATACGTTATTTTTCACCCTTGGTTAACAAATACAGCGTAATCGAAGAATAATAAATTGTTTGCCCTGTCTGATTGATTTGTCAACGCACAGCCAACACTTTTATGGCAAATTAATGATAACAAACTACTGTACAATTGGTGGCTTACTAAAAATAACACTTACGAAATAATAAACAAAACCCAACATTGCATGAGTGAGAGCAAAAACAGTGCCTGCTGCGTATTATTATATGGGTATAAATTATGCGATGAATAAAAATATATATAAATAATGTTGAAACGATAAAAAAATTGCCGCGTCTACAAGTTTGCCAACCGTCGGAAAATGCACGGTACGCTGTCATATGATAGAATATCATGAAAATGGCATTTGAAAAGAAAATAAATTTTATTCCTGGACATTACAAATAGGTACCTAATAATGAATACTTTACTTACCTTCCCTTTCTTAGTGTTTACAAAACGTGTGGAAACGGCATAAAAGGAATGTTCAGACTACCTTGCCGACTCACTTGCTAAAATATTATTTGAGGGATTGCCACGTTCAAAAGATGCATGTAGCAACATGCTGAACATTCAAAATACAAATCATTATTAAACGTCTTAAAATTCTGAACCTATCTATTATTTGATCGCAGCGTAACTTAAATTTAATAATATAAACACACGGGGTCGTACAACGCCGTAGAATTGCCTATGATAGCAAAATTTTGCCGAAGTAATTTTTTCATAACTAATTTCCAGAGCTCGGACAGGAGAAAGAAGGCTTTACAGATTTCTGAGAAAAGCAAACGACGCAGAATTTCATTTAATATATACGGCAATAAAAAAGGAAAAAATGTTTTTTTTCTTTTGTAATTAGTACCTACTTGTGAATTAAGGTAAGGTATAGGTATCATGTATAACGTGACTCCTTCAACTTTTAGAATCGCGATACTCGTATGTCAGGAATGGTGATTCTTAGAAAAATAATGTAAGCATTTTAGTAGATAATTTTAAGATCTGCAATTTTTGTTGACTTTTTTTTATAGAACTTACTGTTTTCGAAAAAAAACTCAAATTTTGACCTTTGAACCCGAATAATTTATTTTAGCATATACCGAGTCAATGGGGATTTTTGACGCTTTATTCCTAACTAGCTTATGCCCGCGACTTCGTCTGCGCGGATCTAGGTTATCGCGCGGTGGCGTCCTCCACCGGAATAAAAGGTATCCTATGTTGATCCTTGGGGTTCAAACTATCTCTAAGTATACGAAATTTCATCAAAATCGGCTCAGTGGTTTTGACGTGAAAGCGTAACAGACAGACAGACAAACAGATAGACAGACAGAGTTACTTTCGCATTTATAATATTATATATAGTTGGGATAGTAGGGATGGTGTACCCAAGGTCTCCACCAAAATTTATAGCTTTGTCGGAATATTTGTAATTTGAAATGTCTATATTAATAGTCGTGTTATGTACAGTATTATCTTATTAAATTGTTTAATTACATTTATAACATTGGTAACCCGAAATTTACTATACCATTTTAAATATTTAGATATAACTAAAAGTAAACAATTTTACGAATTTCAATTGTTACAAAACCAGGAATCCCGCTTTGATAAAACTATGAAAGATCGACTAAAAAGGGAAAATGTTAAATTACGATAGGATCCACTCTAGATAATCACTAGCCGTTACCCGTGACTCCGTCCGCGCAGAATTCGTTTATCGCTGTCCCGCGGGAACTATGCAATTTTCCGGGATAAAAACTGTCCTATGTCCTTCTCCGTGACTCAAACTATCAGTATACCGAATTTCATCTAAATCAGTCCAGTGGTTTAGACGTGATGATGTAACAAACAAACAGACTTACAAACTCGCATTTATTATATGAGTTGGATAATCTTATTTACGTATTATGACTTGAATCTTGTTCTATTTCCAAATGCTAATTTCGATAGGTACCTTTTTAGCAATTAATTGCTATCATTTGTTTGGACAGCCGCAGCGTTGTATGATTCCATACCATATGTAATCATTTACAAACTTAGCAAGTCAAATAGGTGCAGAATTTTACGGTGGAATCTTATGCTATAATGGCCCCATGAGTGTGAAAACGGAGACCATGGACAGGCTGATGGACTAAACTGACGCCAGAATGAGCGTGTAACCGACGTCTTATAATGGAGACCATGGACCAGGATGATGGCCTAAACTGACGCCAGAATGAGCGTATAACCGACGTCTTAAAAATGGAGACATGGACCAGGATGACGGTGACGGACTAAACTGACGCCAGAATGAGCGTGTAACCGATGTCTTAAAATGAAGACCATAGACCAAGATGATGGACTCAACTGACGCCAGAATGAGTGTGTAACCGACGCCTAAAATGGAGACGATGGACCAGGATGATGGACTAAACTGACGCCAGAATGAGCGTGTACCCGACGTCTTAAATGGAGACCATGGACCAGAATGATGGACTAGTCTGACGCCAGAATGAACGTGTAACTGACGTCTTAAAATGGAGACCATGGACCATGATGATGGACTAAACTGACGCCAGAATGAGCGTATAACTGACGTCTTAAAATGGAGACCATGGACCACGATGATGGTCTAAACTGACGCCAGAATGAGCGTGTAACTGACGTCTTAAAATGGAGACCATGGACCAGGATGATGGACTAAACTGACAACAGAATGCGCGTGTAATCGACGTCTTAAATGGAGACCATGGCCCAGGATGATAGACTAAACTGACGCCAGAATGAGCGTGTAACTGACGTCTTAAAATGGAGACCACGGACCATGATGATGGACTAAACTGACGCCAGAATGAGCGTATAACTGAAGTCTTAAAATGGAGACCATGGACCACGATGATGGTCTAAAATGACGCCAGAATGAGCGTGTAACTGACGTCTTAAAATGGAGACCATGGACCAGGATGATGGACTGAACTGACGCCAGAATGAGCGTGTAACTGACGTCTTAAAATGGAGACCATGGACTACGATGATGGACTAAACTGAAGCCAGAATGAGCGTTTAAGTTCCAAATTTTATAGGGTTCAAAGGAATACATAAAGCCAAAAATAGGAAGAGCACACCAGTTACGATTATAAGAAGCTTACATATTTATTATTAACTGCACTAACTAAGGTACCTACTTAAATCAAAACTATAAAGTTAATGTTATGTGACTATGTGTAACAATATTGTAGCCCATTAGCTATACTTTGTTGTTTATTATACATGAATATAAAGCGGAGCCCACAATAGATACCCTAGCAGCACAGCATACGTTAATCAAGGTACCTTTTAAGTACGCACACGAAAACTAGATAAGGATATTAGCTTTGACAAAGGCGAACGTGCTAGGGCCTTCGGTAACACTGTTTAAACTCAACTTAGTGCCTGCGGATTATGTAATTGACAACACTCCAATTCCTGTCTATGCAATACCAGCAGTATAATTCAATAATAAAGTTCTATATGGTAGAGTCGAATCACTTGTTTACAATAAAATGTAACACACAAAAATAAATTGTTTTCGCATGCCATCGCGTGCACCAAGAAAGTGCTTTACCAATTTCAATAACAGTTCCTACTTCAGAAATAAAACAATAAGGCTGATTGTCATATTGACTTGTGAGTGAAAATAGGCTTTGACGTTTTAAGCGCTACAAATGACATTTTATCTTAGGGTGTTAAACCAATTTCTTGGACGACTATACATTAAGATAGCAGTTTAACATTAAGTAATATTATTATAATATGCACATTGATTAGTACCTAGGAATAGAATATTTTCTAAAACATTTATCTATCTACCTACTTATTCAAGAACCTACTGTAAAATTATACCTAACTAAGAAATATTTTTATATAAATGCACTTTTCTGTGACACTAGATAGTGTCAGTAGGAAACAAAACAATGCGACTCAAAACGTCCCATTTTTTTTTTGCTTGCGTGCGTGGCGACCTTCATCTTACGCTCCCGTTACGTCAATCCGGTTGTCACTGCGTGTTAGTGTAATTAAATAAGATATGAATAAATAAACATAAAAAACGGTTTATAAATCCCTCTACATACAAAGTTATCCATTTATGTATAAATTTGAGGGCCAAATGTTTTACCGCTCAGTATATGTTTTATTCAACAAATATTAAACTCATTAATATTACAATGAATTATATTACAACAGTATTTAAACAGGTAAAAATATGAATCAAGTTGCATGTGGTAGTTCAGTCTATTAAACTAAATACCTTTCATAAATTTGAATTAATATTGATCTTATGAACGTTTGTACAAAACACCTAACTTTTTTTCGAATTCAGTGTTGATTAAGTACATTATTAACCCGTAACGCGTCCTAGAGACTACATTAGTCCCTAACTTGTTTTTGCGGGAAATGTCCTTAATACTACTGGTAGAGTACTGGTAGTCTCTAGGACATTTCCCGCACAAAAAAGTTAGGGACTAATATAGAGTCTTGGACGCGTGACGGGTTAAAATGCTGTTTTATGATCTAAACTACCACAATACACCTATTTGTTTACAGTTTACTTATCAATTTCGAATAAATATACTACTATGAAAGAAAACAATCAGACGATGCAAATTTTTACTTATTCAAATATCAAAGAACATTCATTAGATTCACCATTGTCTCAAGTCGATTAAAAGTAAAAATTGATCAGATTGATGCGTAAAATCGATACAGTTTGGCTTTGTGCCCAGTACAAACTCTTAAGTATGATTTGGACTGAATTGTGGGGAATATTGCACGAAACACCATCATTGCACTATCACCAATACAAAATGTCAAACAATTATTAACCAAAATAATTTAATCTTTTCTTACGAAATGTTATGGATTCTGGAGTTTACTTGCCGATGAAAATTCATTTTATTGGGGTTTTTTTTTATCTTCCCTTTATAATTTCGGCACACTTTTATGGCGCATTTCATCATTTTGAGGTACTTTTGAATCGCGCGCTCCGCATACGTTGCGTACGATGTCACAATGCAGACTGAGGGGGGGGGGGGAATGACAACAGTTGGCTTATATTTTTTCTGTACTTTTTCATGCCGCCTACGCTCTATCTAGTGTGTAAATAATCAAAGGTACTGAACTGTAATGGCCCAAAAACTGGTGTTTCGGGAATAGAAGTAGTAGTAAAGGGTTCGAATTTAAAGGTAAACACAGAACAATCTAAACTTTCCCAATCACTCTATATCATTGCATTGAAAGTGGTGGATAATACAGCCTTAAATAACCCCCTTCGGGCAGTCGGGTAAAAACCCTCAAGTCCCATTTTACGGTACCTACCTCCAGTACGGGACTTTCTTAATGCCCAACAGATATGGCATGCACGCAAATAAATACATCAATAAGCTTAATAAATGAGTAACATACACATGGAAAAAATTAAAACGGTGGGCTGAAACACTGATTCAATTTACAATCTACAATGAAATACACAAGTATAATCGTATAGCTGGTCCATAAAAACTTAAGAAAGGACCTTCTTATGTACCTACTTACAAAACAAAGATGGATCCTATGTCATATATCTAATTTAGAACGTCAATTTTGCCATATGTCCACTTTCATATCACATGCAAGGAAGAGATTTCTATTTATTTTTTTAAATAAAGATTAGTTCTCACCGAACTGTTATGTTAGTTCATCGTTTATATTTCGTAATCTTGATTTGTTGCCTGTAACGCTATCTATGCCATTTATTTTGATAACCTACTTTAAAAAAATCGAGTTGCGATTCCATGGTACAGCCAATAGCCACGATCTGAAGGTAAGTAGGTACAACCAATATTTAACTACAAAGAAATTAAAAGAAGGCCACGATGAAAATCATGATTCACAATGTCATTCTCTTCTAAAATTGGCACATTTATCACGTGGTAAACCAATTTCTTGGACAATTTATTTTACTTACATGCATACCACTTGCATACTACTTAAAAAAAAAGTCAGGGTTACGAAGAAAAAGGTCGTTGATTGCCCTTCGTTTCTGAATTACACGGCATCTCTGTAAGAAAAAATATCAACATTGATATTTAATGGTCTACGATCGAAGATTTACAGCTGCACTCCATCAATGTTTTTAAGTGTCATTAATAAGTGTTCATTTCTGTACCTTGTCGCTTTCAGTCGTTACACAATTTCGTAATGGCTTTTCAAACATGACATTAAAGTGACAAGGTGTAATAGTGATCACTTATTTATGACGTTGACTGTACCTAGACTAGCGAGCCTTGGTGCTATATAACACAACATGGCTTCTTAAGTAGAAGCAGATAATCGCAGGTTCGATCGAATACGCGCCCATAATTTAAAGAACTAAAACTAACTTTGCTCACCCGCGACCTTATCATAGCTACGTCTAAGCAAGATATGCGTGTTCATGCAGTTCCTCCACCTCCACACTGTAGGAACACAGACTGTAAGAACATCACAGCATGCATGCATGATGTACAGTTGTGTTGCTCTGAAGAGGAGCTCTGGTTGAGTTCGAAACATGTCAGTGTACTGTGGTAGTGGTGATAGATGGGTTTGTGTGATTTGTGTGTGTTCTTACAGTGTGGAGGTGGAGGAACTGAATGAACTCGCATATTTTGCTTATACGTAGCTATAATAAGGTCGCGGGTGAGCAAAGTTATTGTTTTAGTTCATTGATATTATGGACCTCCGCAAAGTAACGCCTGATTCAATAAATTATTCATACTTTAAAAGTTTTGCAGAATTTTATTTAAATTTACCATGAGCCTTTTGGCAAGGAAAAACATACTGCGGAAATCTGTATTTACAAGTTGTATGATTATGTGTATATTATATAACTACTGTGACACAGTTAAATGATGTGCGTGAAGTTCCCGATCCGCTATGAGACCGCTTGGAACTACAGAACCGCAGCCCAAACCCTCTCATCCAGAAATGTGGCCTGTGCCCAGGTGTGAGACGTAAATATGATCAGCGGCACAAAGTTTGGCCCACTCTCTATACAAAACCACAGAATATATAATAGTACTGACGTACAGAATGGCCACGCTCCGCCCCGCACCGGTTCGAGTTACCCCACCCCTCAAGCGCAGATTGCAGGAAAACCGCAGGAAAGCAGTCGGGCGCGCAACGCGATGTATGTCGGTCGCACCGTCGCACGGCACTAAGTTCGGGGGCAATAATTTTGCGAACGAAATGGTGATATACTGTGCATTGTATGGGTGTTTGTCAACAGTCAAAGATAAGAAAGGGAGCTTTTTTCGATTTCCTAATGTAAATAATAATGCTTTCTAAAAGTATCGCGATTAATACATGAAAGAACTAATTAGGTAACGAATAATTCGTTCAAGTTTGTAGTCATATATTTATTGTAATTTAAAATAATAATGCTTAAATACATAGACAGACACATTATAAGTAGGTTTAAATAAAAATATATGATTAACGATTACATTTATTTACACATCTAAGCCATACCTACACACCCTATAGTACTAGGGTTTTGCGATAGTCAGCCCTGTGTGTCTTACGCACACATTGACGCGTGTACAGACGTTGTCGTGCCTATGTAGATTCAAGAATGCGTATTTTGTATGGCGTGGCCGCCCTGTGACAAAACTACCTACCTATTATTGTCTTTAATTATCTTAGATTATTGCATACATTCGAGGGCCAGATTTTTGCCGCTCAGCATAGATTGGAGATGGATGAATGATGTCGAGCAAGGTAGACGTAGGCGCAATAAAATATTGTGGTAGGTATCTATACTTAAAAGGTTTAAGTAATTAACTAAAAGTTAACAAAATAACCAGACATAAATTCCTCCATTAAACTATCTAAACATTTACATTTCTTTATTGAAATACATTAGTTTGTATTACAATGATACGAGTAGAAAAGTAAAATCTTAAATCCTTGAATGTGCCAAATCTGGCTGGTGAAGTTAGTTTTTTAGTTAATTACTCGTACTCGTACCTAAGTACCTTTCAAGTATTGATATTTTTATTATAATATTGTGGTATTTACTGACTGTAGTCAAGCGTAATCGACAGTATTTGCGAAGTAAAAATATAAGATTGAATCCCATCAGTACGGATCATATTGACGAACACAATATTTATTGTATCTAGGTACATATTTTTGTTGTGACGCTATATCGTCTTACTTACGTAACATGCAAATCCACCTTCACAGTAGTTCGGTCGACGTTCGTATCTCCTTGTGGTTGAGTGGACTCGGCACATTCAATGTCGTCACTCTTTTTATTTCTGCAGCAAAGCAATATCGAAGTATTTTTAAATTGAAACCTGGGCCAATCAACTATATTACCCACACTTTGGGCGTCTCCTGCGTTACCAAAATTGTCTATGGCGTTACCAAAAAATCGTACTTCCAACAAGATATTTCACGGTTTAATAGGTTGAACTTATGTAGGATGGCATGTATTCATGCACACCACCTATTAAATTACACAAAAACATGTTTTCTTACAAAAATCTGCAATTGTTTGAAAAATGTCAACTAACTAGACCTTACACGAGTGGCTTGCCACGTGATTTGCCAGTTCAATTGAAATTCCGAGATTTAACTAAATTTTGTTACAATGAGGTCTACGTTTACGTAAAAAGAACAGTTTTGGAATTTTACCTTTGGGTACCTAGGTGTGTACTAGTGTGTAGGTACGAGTATTTATATACCTATATATTGGGATAAAAGTTGCTTATTGCTCTGCCAGAGAACCAGTTGTTTGCATACCAAAGTTCATTCAATGTCCATTTAGGAGAGGGCATCCAGGACCTCAACTAGGGCACCTCTCCACAATAGGTTCGCTTTGGCAGCGAAGTCACCTTCTTAGATTTAGTTAGATGTTTAAGTTAGTTTTAGTCAGGTTGGAGACTGAAAATCAGCGGACTCGCGGAGTTTTATTTCCTATTCATCTCATACTCATCAACTGTGTTGTAATAAATACGTAGGTATATATTTTTGTGTTGGTAAATAAAAAAACCTAAAAAAAAATATTTATATTTCGATGGGTCAACAATTTTTCAAAGACTTTTGTACCTCAAGGGGCTCCCACTTTTTAGTTGCCCCAAAGCCTCCAGACCACTATATTCGGCTCTGTGAAAAAGAAACCAACAGGCACACACACAAATACACAAACAAATAGGTATTGTTAACAATTTTTACTCTGGGAATGGTGGGTCTTACCGGACCCTGGGTTTGTTCTCGCCACTGCTGGAGCGTAAGTAGAAGGAGTCGCGGTGGCGGCGGTTGTGACCGCGCATTGCCATGTAGTTCCTGTAGTGCTTCTTCAGGACCTGTCTCACCTGTCAAAATAAATAAACAGGTACTTACTTACTCTAAGTCCTCCCATACATTCATTGATAATAAGGCATGTAACCAAATACAAAATAAGGAAGTCACAAAAAATATCAAAAAAGAAATTGAATCTTGATTAAGGACTCTTAACTATAATGAAACTGAGGGTATTATTGCAGCCTATAATTAAATACACACACGCACACGCACACGCACACAAAAATGCTGTATTGATTAAATTTAGTCGCTGATTACCAATCTTTTAAACAGTGAGAGCTAGGATACTTTATAATCAAACAGATCGATTTGTAAAGAAAATATTTTACACGATAAAAGCTTATTTAGTTGACCCACGGGTCTATGATTTGAGAGCTAGTGTAGGTACGTGAATGAATCAAAGATCCCGCAATTCGTGAATTTCCGAAACGTCACCGTTGGTAGAGAATTTGCCATAGGTACTAACGCGTGACACCACATACCTACACGCGGACTTGAATCTTATTTAGTGTGGTAATTGAACTAATGTTAAGGTTTTTAAATGGCTTTTTATAGTTTTTTGTGCGAGTTCTGAGTACTTTTTGTATATTTTTTGGCCCGGGAATACGATTAAAATGGAAAATAAAATAATTACAGCGGCGATAGGCGCCATTATTAACTGCGGCTTGTAATACCGTGGTATACCACGGTAATATTTAAACTGGTGATTTTGGATCCTCATGCTTAATTTTGGTATAAATAATCGTTTATATAACTCGTTACAGTTATTTCAATCTTGGTCTATTCACGCTTTTAAAAAAACATTTCCGTGGTATAAAAAGAACTTTAACAAAAACTTCACTATTGAATTTGTAGTTAGTTTCTATAGAAACCGTTATTTTGCCAGGTTGTTTAAATTTTGCAATAAAATTTTATATTTACTTACCAGTTACGTAATTTTGGTAATATGCCAAGTTTGTAACAAGTATTATTGATTTGTAATGCAAACACAACTCTTTCCTATTGTTTTATGGGTCGGAATTAGATTTTACAATTAAGCCGATTAACGATGGTATGATCGCATAACCCTCGGTAATAGAATTACCGACCCATTCAATTTTATTTGGGTCGGTGATATCTAGTCGTATTATCGAGTGACATTTTATTTTTCTGTTATTATAATTCACATTTAGGGTTTAGTGCAGATTTTTTTGATAAAGTTGTGACTTTACTCAGCATACAAATACATCATACAGCATAAGTACATATATTACTGGTGGAATAAGCATAAAAATATATAGTGGGCTGGATACATTATTTGAATCATATTTTAGTTTTTTATTTTGTTTTTTCAAAAAAACTTGGTATACAATATAATATACAGGACTAATGCCATTTTTAACCCCTCGGTTTTAGGTTTCAAATCATGAGTTGGGTTCCTAATTACCGATGGTAGAAAGTTGCTGTTGCGGTAATAGTAGCACAGCCTGTCCATTACTTATTTTATCCAATTAATAATAACTAAAACGAGCCCAGAAAGTAACGACACTGAAAGTTCAATCATCATCATCATCATCATCATCATCCCAGCCTATATACGTCCCACTGCTGGGCACAGGCCTCTTCTCAGAATGAGAGGGCTTGGGCCGTAGTTCCCTCGCGGGCCCAGTGCGGATTGGGAACTTCACATACACCATTGAATTGCTTCGCAGGTTTGTGCAGGTTTGTGCAGGTTTCCTCACGATGTTTTCCTACACCGCTAAGCTCGTGGTAAATTTCAAATGTAGGTAATTTCACACATGAATTTCGAAAAACTCAGAGGTGCGAGCCGGGGTTTGAACTCACGATCCTCTGCTTGACAGGCCACGGGTAAACCACTAGGCCACCACGGCTCTAACTTCAATAATCGATCTTAAATATAATAGTTATTTGTGCATCAAGAGAGCAAAGTCGTTTTTTGGTGCGAGTGTTGATTTTGAATCCCGAGGAAGCGAAGGATTCTACAATTGAATCACGAGCGATAGCGAGTGATTCTAGGTTAGAATCCTGAGATCAGCGAGGGATTCAAACATACGAGATGCAAAAAAAACTTTGGTCTCGTGTGACACATACAACTTTTCACCTGAGCAGCGAGAACATTTAAATTAAAGGTTAAAATAAAACCACATATATTTAGAAGACAAAAAATATCAAAACTTTAAAATATAATCCGATTGTTGAGAAATAAATATAGTACTTGCTTAATTATATTTAAAACTTTTTCTGAAAAATGATTCATACAGTCGCCATTACATCTTTAAAAAGTCACTTAAGATTGCCAGACAACGATCAAAGGTCTCCGGTAAATAGACAGGTTTTGAATATGGAACGAAAAGTACTCAGTAGGTACGACACAAATTTCAGACTCGTAAGATCATACTTTTTAATAATGCAAAAAACCTCATCTTTGGGTCATTAAAAAGATGGAACTATAGACGTATAGGTATCTATAATAATTCACAAAAAGGCAGCTAAAGTCCCGAAGCTGCCTTTTAGTGAATCATTACTAACAATTAATAATTGAAAATTAAAAGGCATTTCAATTGCATAATCGTAATTCTTTAAAATTCAGTGTTTGTAGTTAGCCGCCTTTTTGTAAAGTGTCTTGACAATAAATCCTTTTAGTGTAATTATTTACAAAGAAGTGAAAGTCCTGTAACTGCCTTAAATAAATTATAACACCAAACTACTTTTTAAAGCAAACAGTAGATAAATTATATTAACTGAGTAATTCACTACAAAGCAGCCTTAAATGCTCAAATGCAATAAACTGCTTTTTAAGGAATTTATTCTTTAAAATATTTTTTCTTAAACTTTGGATAGCCAACATTCAAGTGAATTGAAATTAAAGAAAATACTCATAATTAACAGACATTTATTAAAATGGCATATTACAAAATATAAAAATATTGTAATGAGGGCTATGCGGTATTGGGTTTGATGGCGATACCGGTATTATTCCGGTATTCAAATTTTGAAAACCGGTATCCCGGTATTTCGGTATTTTCCGTATTTCCCCTTATTTTTCTTTCATTCTGTATAAGTCTGTTGTTTGTTGAAATATAACCAATATTGAAAAAGAAATATTATAATATAATAAATAATAATAATATATAAATACTTATGTATATATTTTTAATACCAAAATTTTAATATGAGATCGTAATCAACACATTTGATCATATCTCTTGCTTTTTTCGTGTGAAGTGAAATTATGACAGATCAAAGTAAAGTTCAAATCCTCTTGGTTAAAATATTTGGAATTCAGTGAGTAGACCCATCACTGTACTCAGCATTTAAAAAAAAAAATTAAAAAGTTACTTTGTCTCACGGAGTGAGCAAAATGCGATTTTGCTCTCTGATTTTTCATAGCAAAACCTGCCTGTTTGAGGTGCTGAGGTGAAAAAACTATTTATTCTCGTTTGTTAAGGAGCTTTGATAACCTTATAATTTTTTGGACTCATTTGAAAACTTCCTTATACTTACTTGGTTTGGATAGGAATTTAACTAATGTAAACAAAACAACGTCAATTGGTGTTTTAATATTGAAATCCCCCTATCAAACTATCTAAACTACTAACTAGTCTAGTTTGTATGACAATGATAGATAAGTAAAATGTTTAAAATCCTATAGTCCATTCAGGATAACATTGGACTCTAGAAGGTCACAGAAGAAGGGGTTCTAAACATTTTCTGTGAAGTCGTAATAATGATGAAAGAAGTAATAAGATGAAGTCATCTTTTTTTTACACTGCAGTTTAAAGTGTTGTTTGTTTACTTTGTAAGTATAAAATAACACCATAATAATACGTAATTTGCTACATAATACCACAGAATAAGTAATAGTACAAATAATACTGATTCGATTTATATTTAAACATAATTTTAATAACTGTGTTTTTCGTGGGTTCGTCCGCTCCATTCCCTGTTAAAAAATATTCTACTCGTAGTTTCTGCTATGAAGTTCAAGCTTTTTTCCATTCCAAATTTTATCTAATTTGGTGCAGTGCTTTAGTAGTGAAAAGCTAACTATTCGTACATGATTAAAGGTCATCATATTTTGATCCAAACTGGCGATTAAAAACAATAAATAATGTATAGAATATTTCTTGAGTTAACAATATTATAAAAGTCCCGTTTCTTGCAGAATATTCTTTACTTCTGCCTCTTTAGTAGGTATTTTATAGGAAGACGTTTCTGTTTTTAACAAAATAGGAAAGTTTTTTTTACTGTTTTTATATTATGATATGAAAAATAGCAAAGTTAATCTCACTAATATTAATTATAATTGCGAAAGTTTGTAAGTCTGTATGTTCGTTTGTTGCCTAGCACTTCACGTCTTAACCGCTCAACCGATTTAGGTGCAATTCGGTATACAGATAGTGCCAGTCCCGGGGAAGGAAATTGAATAGTTTTTATCCCGAAAAATTGCATAGTTCCCGCGGGATAGCAATAAACGAATGCTACGTGAACGGAGTCGCGGGCAACAGTTAGTTAACAAATAACTGAAACTAATATTGACGTCTTCGATATTTTAATTAGAATTATGTTTAGACCGTAAACTAAAAAAAATCAATTTATTAAATGACTTCCAAAAGCGTGCAATATAAATAGCCTATTTTCCTTCTGCCCATTCCTATAAATATTGAACAGACTCTAGAATGTACCAAATCTGGCAGCTGAAGTTTCTTTACATTTAGTTAATTTCCTAAACGTTTCAAGTATAAGTACCACCGTAATAGGCGCCCCGTTACCTTAGTGTCTTTGGGGAAGTTTACTTGATCTGAAACAGCTTCCCTTGAAGTTAATGGAAACTAAAACGAACACAGTCGATTATCAAATTAATATGTACTTAATGTGTAATGTGGCGGTAATCTTGGCACATATATTTCTCCCATGGAGCAAACACGTGAAGCAATCAAAAGGCAAGCAAAGCCGTCGTAGGTAAATAGGTACTCGGAATATAATTTCTTCGTTCATTCATATATTTGTTTTCACGGCTAATCCACTAGGCTGTTTTCGACTTTTATACTGGAAATTCCTTATCGTTTTTCACGTGTAACATTAATTTCAACTCGGACGAAGTCGCGGGCGGTTTTTGATAAAAGTGGAATTTGTTTTTAATTTAAATACTATTGTCCGCGATTCGTCTGCAAATATTCGCTTATCACTATCCACTACAATATGCACTTTCTACATATTTATCTATTGTAATCCGTTTACCTGTGTGTGAAAATTCATCAAATCTATCCAACCGGTTATCGTAACAGAGTAACAAACATACACCGGAACACTCATAACTTCCTCGTTTCCTTGTTCTCGTGTTATCACAGAATAAGTAATAGTACTAGTAGTTATATTGTTTTGTTATTGTTATTGTTGTATTTATTGTTATTGTAGGTGTATCGTACTGGCTACTCTGCTCTGTTATGACTATCTATTAGCGTACCGACCGGTTAGCTTCGTGAAGTGTACGTTGGCTAGAAATCACACATGTGCCTTAGTGAGACTGTTTAGGGAGTAAGTGCATGTTAGTTTTAGTCACAGTACTAAGATACTTGTATCATCTTCTGTACACTTATTTCTTTTGTTCTCAATAATAAATAAATAAATAATAATAAATAAATAAATTAAGATTACCAGGATACTTCTACGGAGCCCGGTATTTTTACTCGAAGCTCGAGCGATTTTCGAGCGACAGAAATTAGGTTAGGGACGATCACATTTTTTTTTCAATACGTATTGATAGCAGGTTTGTTTTAATATGCTGAATACGCAATTCTATTTGAATAGCAATATTTGCATTAAGCCATCTCATACATTTAAACGAAGTAAGGGACAATTTCTTTGCAAATGCAATATAAAAAGATTCAAATTCATTTTAAAACGCTACGCAGCTTTAACTCTTGCGTACGTGATAGGTCATAGGACTCGTGTATACGTGATAGGTAGGTACTATGTTTCTAAAATACTCTGTATAGAAAGATTCCCATACGAATGAGAAAAATTGGTCAAGTGCGAGTCGGACTCGCACATGAAGGGTTCCGGAAACAGTTCAGTATTTTTTTAATTCTTCTAATATAAGTTTTTTTTTTGCTGACTGTACTTTATGCCCCTGGTTGCCAAAATACCCGTTAAGGCTAATCAAACGAGTCCAAACTAGATGCGGTCGTGTCGTTTATTACAGAGTTCCTATGGTCACCCGCTAGCTTTATCATCAGATCAACTCCATGTCATAATAATATTGCATTGTTATCGAATTTATATACATGCGTGTTAAATTTCAGCTCAATCGGTTGAAGACATCCAATCCATCCTTCCAATTTCAGTTGAAAGATTCCACCCAAGAAAACATAGTTACATTATACTGCAAATAAATATAATGCTTGTAATACGTTTTTGTTAAAAATTACATTTTTACTACAAGCTTTTTTTGCTGAATGTACTTTTTGTTGACTTTACTTGCATTGCCATCTAAACTACATAACTGTATCAAATTTCAAGTCGGTAGGTACTATTAACTATTGAGGAGTTCCCTCCTGCAGAGACGATCCTGGCAGGACTACCAAGATGTCACTACCAGATTATTGTATTGTCACCGAATTTACATAGTATACCAAATTTCAAGTCGATCGGACCGCTGGAAAGGGGGTCAAATTTAGCTTTCAATATTTGACCCAAACAAACAATTTAAATAAAGAAACAAACAGGGCAACCTAAAGAAAAGCTTTTAATAGCATCGTCGAAATGTATGCACTTGTGCAAGAATTTTGAATAAAAAACAATTTGAATTCTCATCCTCTTTGGATCTGGCTGTTTGCTTCTGAAACCATTGCCCGCGCCGCGCGTGGCTCAAAACAAAATGGCTGTCAGCGCGGTTCATTCGCGGGAAATTCGGCGGACTTCGTATGTTCTGTAATTTAATAATAAGAAGCTCGACTAGTGTGAATAAATTTTAAACTGTATTATAAACTAGTAAATAGTGTTAAATTATTTTTTAGTGTAAAAAACAATAGGTAAGCATAGTGATTACTACGGTGCGGATTTGGCGAGCTCTTTACCAAAGTTAACTTATTAATTGAGGTTTGTGGTTCATAAATTGCTTCATTAATTTTGCACAAAATTAATAAAGTACACAATCAGACAGTCACTATATTATATAATCGAAGCTTTTATAAAATATCATTAAAATCGCAAACTTAATAGTAAATACTCAAACGACACAGCTAGCCGTTGCTAGGCGTCACGGTCGCCTTAGTAACTGCTAATAACGCCTAGCAACCAAAAACGCTGCCAAAAACACGTTTCTTGTATGACGACCCCCTTTAATTTTTAACTTTATTTTATTTTTAGTATTTGTTGTTACATAATACACACACACATACATACACAGTAATACATAATCTGTGAAAATTTCAAGTGTCTAACTTTGATGGCTTCAGAGATAGAGCCCTGTGACAGACGGACGGAGTAATAGGGTCCCGTTGGCACTCTTTGGGTACGGAACCCTAAAAAACGAATTCAAACCTCCTCCTTTTTTTCATGTCGATTAAAAATCGGTAAAAACACGAAAGGTGTCACAAACCTTAATTTTTGAAAATTGAAAAATCGCAAGGTTTTCGGCTTTGGATAATGTTAACTACAAACTCTGCGGGCCATTTTTGTTGCAAGCGTTCAGATGTGATGATGAGTTAGAGCTGCTGCAACGTCTTGCGATATTCAAATTTAGCCTACAAAAGAATGCCATGCACGCTTTCTTGAATAGATAAGTGAAGGCGACACCAAGTTTTCTACAATGGCCCTCACTGGTACCTGCGAGCACTCGTTAGGGATCCTCGAGAGGTTTGAGGAGCCAGCCTTATTTCAAACAAAATGGAATCAGGCGAGGGTCGGACGGACAAAAGGCGTGCGAAGGTCAATGTTTACAATGACGGAAAATATTAAATTCTGTGTAATCACTGTTACAAATATCCATAAATTGTCGAAGTTTGATTCTATTTTTACCCGACTGCCCGAAGGAGGGTTATGTTTTTAGCTTTACAATTTATTTGATTCTTTGAAGTTGTTCTTTTCTTTACCGATGGGACCACAGAGTGTATGGGAATTTAAGTTAACTGTTTTATGTTGGTATATTTAACTAAAAAAGTTGAAGTTTATCCGCTTAAGCTCTCGTCGGATTCAGGACATTTATCCGACCAATGGGTTTTGTAGCAATTTAAATTATTGATCAAGTATCTAAATACAACAGTTAAAAATCTGGTTTTGTTGTTTGTTTCATTTAATATGTTTTCCGAACAAGCTTTGCAAAAGCTTTTTTAACCGGCTTCAAAAAAGGAGGATGTTATCAATTCGGTTGTATTTTTTTTATGTTTGTTACCTCAGAACTTCGTCATTTATGAACCGATTTGAAAATATTTTTTTGCTTTCGTCAAGGCATGTCTTCAATTAGGTCCCATAAGTACGTAATCGGGATCTAATGATTGGATTTTAAGGAAATCAACGGAACTCTTCAAATGTTGTAGGGACACCTATAGTAAATTGGATATATTTGGATATACCATATTTGGTGAAGTGGAACTGATGATGAAGACCACAGTTGACCATCGGTGTTACTACTCGATAACAAGTATTTCACGGGTTAAATTTTAATTACTCTGACACAGTTGCTAAGCAATGTATGCTCCTCGTAATGCATACGGTAAAACGGGTGGTGAAGTACCAGGACTCCTCAATAATAAAATAAATAAATAAATAAATATAATGGGACACTTGACACCAATTGACCTAGTCCCAAACTAAGCAAAGCTTGTACTATGGATACTAGGCAAGGGATAAACATACTTATAAACATAAATACATACTTAAATACATCTTAAACACCCAAGAACCGAGAACAAACATTCGTATTATTCATACAAATATCTGCCCCGGCCGGGAATCGAACCCGGGACCTCAAGCTTCGTAGTCAGGTTCTCTAACCACTTGGCCATCCGGTCGTTTGAATGAACGACTCTGGATCAGAAAAAGCAATCTTTCGTAAAAGGTGACGAGCAGTTGATATTAAACTATTGTATCTTAGATTATTTACACTAAAAAGCATGAAAAAAAAATTATAACAAAAAATTTAACCGACTACAAAAACCATAAAAATAATTTTCTACCAGTCTGAAGTCGGTCGGTGCCTCAGCACGAGCCAGCAGGAGTGATTGAAGCCCGTAAGCGTAGCCGAGGTAGATGACTATAGGTCCACTCCTGCTGGCTCGTGCTGAAGCACCGACCGACTTCAGACTGGTAGATAATTATGTTCATGGTTTTTTGTACCTAGTCGGTTAAATTTTTTGTTGTAACTTTATTTTTCTAAATATGATCATTTTTAGGGTTCCGCAGTAACTAGTTAGGGTTCCGTAGTCAACTAGGAACCCTTATAGTTTCGCCATGTCTGTCCGTCTGTCTGCCTGTCTATCCGTCTGTCTGACTGTCTGTCTGTCTGTCCGCGGCTGAGCTCAGAGACCGTTAGTACTAGAAAGCTCTAATTGGGCATGAATACGTATCAGTCACGCCGACAAAGAGGTCAAATAAAAAAAAAGGGTACCTGCCATAGACATAAAGTAGGGGTGATTTATTTTTTCTCGACTAACTCTATTAGTGTGGGGTATCGTTGGGTTTGCAAAATAGTCAACTTTAAAATGCACATTTTCATTAAATCGAGCGCCCCCCGCCCCCTCTAAAATCTAAACTGTAGGGTGGGAAACTATTAAAAAATTCAAGATGGTAGTAAGTATATCAAATTTACAAGGAAATTTATAACGACTAAGATTGATTGAGAATTATTAGTAGTTTAAAAGTAAATAGCAGCCTAAGGGTATAAAATATACCTAAACTTGAAAGATTCCGTACACAATACGAGATCCTTAAAAAAATATTCTATATTATATTTTTCTATTTTTGTAATGTCTCTGTACTGCTTTTAGTGATCAATAAAGAATATTTGTATTGTATTGTATTGTAATATTACTTAATTTTTTCGTAATGTCTACGGAATCTTGGGCGCGTCCGACACGCTCTGGGCCGTTTTTTTTTAAATTAATTAAACGCGTTTTGGTGCTTATGTCAATACTTCAAGACGCGGGCTCAATAGAACGCGCAGCGCATTTCCGACCGTGTGGTCGCAGTGTTTATAACTTTGTGCAGTCGCAGGCTTGCGGCGATCAATGCCTTCTTCCACATCCAGGCCACGCTCTTTAGTGTTTGATTTGTTTTCAATAGCGCCTTAAAAATGTTTAATTAGGTACTTACATATCCTTAGAATGGATAACAGAACACGTTTCAACTGTTTTTAGATTTTCTGTCCGTGCGTCTTTTTGTCTGCATTCCATGGTAAGTATTTTGAATATTTTGACGCACACTTAATTCGCAGATATTTGATCAGAATGATCTTTGGCCAAGAATAAAT
>NC_133472.1:26956400-26963987 GCF_025370935.1 Choristoneura fumiferana | reverse complement strand
GTTAATATAAGTTGTGTCTGAACCTATCTGTTTTCTTCCCTAATAATAGGATAATACCTAATATGAATTACAAGAGCATCCTGTAGCATTATTATTTTAGTACAAATAATCACATACAGCCTGTACATATAGTTAACGCTGTGCCTCCAGTCTGTCATACAGCCACAGTCTTACGACCACGCCCTCGTCTACTCTCCGGCGCATCTTAGGCGCGTCTTGCTGTTTACATTTAGATACGGTGAGTTTTCGTAATAGTACATTACTGCCGAGGCCGGGAAAAAGCAATTCGTGGATGAGTAGAGTTTGACGGACGCAGCGTAGCTGGGGCATGGATAGTGCTTTTCTCCAATAATGCACAGTTTTCATTTGTTTGCCCTTATACTTTCCCGCGATACTTGTTTTTTATTTATTTTTAAAGTACACGACACGATTCATAATGCCACTTCATTAGAAATAATAATGTAATTAAAAAATATATAATTATCAATAAAAATATACCTTAAGTTAAATGCAAGTGTAGCTTTGTATCACGAATTAATATTAATATTTTTTTATATTTTTTTGTATCAATAAATTACGGTTTAAAGTGCTACCTTTAGCCATTTTCTTTTGTTACCAGTTTTTCGGTTTCATTGTGCTTGAACTCGAAATATTAAAAAAACAGTGCCACTGTTCGAGCCGTTTTTAAAGACGCCGTTTCTTCTTAAATTACCGTAGTCAAATTGTGAATTTAAAAAGTAAAAAACTGTATGGTTGGGGAATTGTTTTTTATTTATTATTTTATTTGTGTCAGTCTATAAGGAAGAACTATATTTAAAACGTGTACTTTGTTTGCGACAGTTAGGCGGACATTTCCAAGCATATTGGAGAAAACAAAGTTTTTTTAAAGGGATTTTCTTACGTTGATGTACTGTTTAATTGGATTGATTGATTGTTTATTGATTGTTTTAATTTTTTTTAGTTTTAGATTTTTTCTTGTTTTATGCAGGTGTTTTTTGGGTGATTTTACGAACATAGACGTTGTTTGATGACAATTTTTTTCAAAAGTCAAAAGTCAAAAAGTCAAAAGTATTTATTTGCCAGAATACAGTACAGGAAGGTCTTACATTGTATATTTTTATTTCAGTGTATTCAGCCTGCATGCAGGCGTGCAAATATTCTGTTGAGAGGCTGGTTCTGTTGTTTTTATACATTAAAAATTTAACCGTCGTACGTTTCTCAATAATCCAAGATGCAAAAAAATACAAGTGTTAATAAATATACGTACTAAGAACCTCCGACACCACAATAGTATTTTTTATTTAAAGTTAATTAATTGCATTTATTTTCAAATAGGTATATACCTATTTGAAATTGTATATATTAGGTATATCAAATATTCGTATATTATTCTAAGTCAGTAATTGTTTGATTTCTAACTCTACAATCGAAATTTTTACTTGTCAGTTGCGTTAAGTCGTTTTTAAAAAAAATAACTGGCTGAAAAACGGCCAGCATTCTACTATCTAAATAGTATGCAACTTCGCTATACCAAATACCATCGTATGCTGCATTCGTAACTTTTCGACTGGGCACACTAAAATACGATTTAAAAAACTAAAAAAAGTATTTACCTACTTTCGATTCTGATAAACAACTTGGTTTTCAGTCATTAACACCTAGTAGATAGATTGCTTAGGAGGTGCGTAATATTCTCTATTTCCCCTAATGAATAACAAACTATCCTTTATTTGAATGCTTAAGTCAACATTACATTTTGGCGTCGCAAATACGCCACAAATATATTTGAACTTAGTCATTGATAAGGTAGGTATATTTGATTTACTTAATAATAACAAGAAACCTTTCCTTGTCAATTTAAAATTTAAACGCAATCAGTTTCGAAGTAAAAAGGCTGCAAATATTTTTTTTAGCCCCGATGCAAAAAAGGGCTGTTATAATTTTGACCGCTATGTGTGTCTGTCTGTCTGTGTGTCCGTCTCTGGCATTGTAGCTCTTAAACGAGTGGACAGATTTGAATGCGGTTTTGCTGTGATTAGAAATAACATTTAATATTCATTCGACTAGGTATATTATGTACAATCTTAAATCTAAAAATGGACATGGTACCAAAGATGCTTTTAAAGACTGATGCGATTTTTTTTGTTTAATTGAAATAAGATTTTCTAGCGATGGTTCTTAGACGTTTCATCAAAATCAGTTTAGCCTTTTTTGAGATATTGAACTTTGAAGTGACAAAGTCGGGGGTTTTACAACTTTTTATTGGCTAGGTTATTAGTCCTTGACGCAAAAAGAGGTATGTTAAATGTTTGATTCCAATACCTCACAAATGGATGAAATGATTTCAATGCGCTTTTTTTAACTAAAAGCGAATTTAATTGTGGTAGTTTTCAGCTATGTTTGATGAAAATCGGTTAAGCCGTTTTTGGGATATTGAACTTGGAACTGACAGAGTCAACTTTTTCTAAGTTGGTTAGGTTAAATATATGATTAATTAGCTCGACGACCTTATATACAGACAAAGCCGGGAAAATAAATACATGGCTTTTTAACCACACACAGCGCCTCGTTTTGTCTCGCGGTATATTTATTATATTCATCTTATTCTTAGTACTGAGGATAGCCTAATGGTTTTCCTCAATCAATTCAACTAATATATTAAATTAATACTAACCACAATTGAATTCTAATTGGTGTATTTTAATAATGAAATGTTTTCGATGAAATTACCCTCCTGTCTAATGTTGAATATGTATGGTGACTCATACGTTTGTACATATTTCCTATTCCTAAGCATTTTCATCCACTTTATTACTTTTAACTAATTTAAACTAATAATTTAAGACTAAATCAAATGGATCTATTGGATTTGCGTACAAACTTTTGGTATGTCAAAATATAAGCTGAAACGGCTGTTTCTTAGTAAAATAAATCTAGTGTTAGCAGAGCCATGCTTTAAGCTAAATGTACGCAGTGTCAGGCCATTGATTATTGGTATTTAACTTTTATATTTTTTTGTTACATCGGTAATAGATATTGTACATTCACCTGTAACAAATAGACAGACAGACAGACGGATAATTTAGCGAGTTGGCTGCCGTCGAGTACGAACCCTAGACAGAAACCCGTTGACCGTGGCATAGTGCCTAAACTAAAGGGATACCATCATTGTCTTGTTGCATAGTGATGGCAATGCGTTGAGAGAGATAGCCGCCAGTCCTTTTTAGGGTTCCGGAGCCAAAATGGTAAAAACGGAACCATTATAGTTTCGCCATGTCTATCTGTTTGTCTGTTTGTCCGTCCGCGGCTTTGCTCAGGGACTATCAATGCTAGAAAGCTGTAATTTTGCACGGATATATAAGTAAACTATGCCGACAAAATGGTACAATTAAAAATTAAAAAAATATATATTGTATCTCCCATAGACGTAAAGTGGGGGTGATTTTTTTTTCTCATCCAACTCTTTAGTGGGGGGTATCGTTGGATAGCCATTAAACCATTAGGGGGTTGCTAAAACGATTTTTCGATTCAGTGATATGTTTGCGAAATATTCAACTTTAAAGTGCAAATTTTCATTAAAATCGAGCGTCCCCCCCCCCTCTAAAATCTAAACCGGTGGGTGGAAATTTTTAAAAAAAATCAGGATGGTAGTAAGTATATCAAACTTTCAAGGAAAACTATAACGGCTAAGTTTGCTTGAGAATTATTAGTAGTTTATAAGTAAATAGCAGCCTAAGGTATAAAATATACCTAAACTTGGAAGATTCCGTATAAAATACGAAATCCTTAGAAAAATATTACTTAATTTTTTCGTAATGGCTACGGAACCCTATTTTGGGCGTGTCCGACACGCTCTTGGCCGGTTTTTTATTTTATTTTATGAATCGATTTTTAATTCAATTTTTGAAATTATTTTGTTGTTGGCTTTGTAGAAAATAATTGTTTTGTATTTATTTTCTCCTTTAGTCCACGTTTTACTCCATACAATGATGACTCAAGGAGTGTAGTACCGTATGCACTGATACTGAATCATAAAGTGGCCTACACAATACTTCCGCTTCCCGTGAACTTTGCCCTAAAGGAACTTCACCAGTGACATTACGGTAGACTCCTCATATTTATTTTAAAAGTCATTAAGCCTATAAGGTAAGGTCGAAGAAACTGCGCGTAACCATCAGAATGCAACTTTTCTGCTGAAAAATAAGAGTAAAATTAACTTTAAAAAAATTCTACACTGGTATACCTACTGCCATCCACGAAGACGCGTGATTTCGTCAAAATTAGACATTAATGACATTGTAATAAGAGAACCACGGCACGCGTCATCGTGAATGACTCTACCTATATACGATTACGTGTTTGAACCACAGCTCCGCAGTATACCTACTGTTTCATAATAAATGTCCCCTTTGAATTAAAACTACCGTAAGACACAAACATATTATGAAAATAGATACACGGGCACTTACGTAGTATTAATAGTCAAGGTATGATAACTATCGAACTTCCTGTCAAAATTTCATCCGGACATTCGTAGGATAGACAGACGAGTACAAAAGCATTATTACCCATACCCACACTGAAACAGAGACGGTCCGCTCGGGCTTCGTGCTCACTCTGTCATAGAATGACAAACGTTGCTCAAAGTAGGAAATCCCCATGTATTAAATGTGAATGAGGAGTATTATTTCTGAGTATTTATACCACAAATATTGTAGCGGTGTGCAGTGGCCAGCACCAATATCTGTGACAATAAAGCATGAAACGATTCCATTTAGTGGGCCGGCAGGATATGTCAGTTTTTAGGGTTCCGGAGCCAAAATGGCAAAAACGGAACCCTTATAGTTTCGCTATGTCTGTCTGTCCGTCCATCCGCGGCTTTGCTCAGGGCCTATCAATGCAAGAAAGCTGTAATTTTGCACCGATATGTATGTAAACTATGCCAATAAAATGATATAATAAAAAAATAAAAAAATATTTTGTAGGGTACCTGTCAATAGACGTAAAGTGGAGGTGATTTTTTTCTCATCTAACCCCATAGTGTGGGGTATCGTTGGATAGGTATTTTAAAACCATTAGGGATTTGCTTAAAACGATTTTTCGATTCATTGATCTTTTTGCGAAATATTCAACTTTAAAGTGCAAATTTTCATTAAAATCGAAGGTCCCCCCCCCTCTAAAATCTAAAACGGTGGGTGGAAAATTTGAAAAAATTCAGGATGGTATTAAGTATATCAAACATTCAAGGAAAACAATAACGGCTAAGTTTGCTTGAGAATTATTAGTAGTTTTACTCTTAAATAGCAGCCTAAGGTATAAAATATACCTAAACTTGGAAGATTCCGTATAAAATACGGAATCCTTAGAAAATATTACTTAATTTTTTCGTAATGGCTACGGAACCCTATTTTGGGCGTGTCCGGCACGCTCTTGGCCGGTTTTTTTAATCTGAAACCGTGATTGACCCTTATCTCGCCTGATGTTAAGTGCATGAGGCCAAAGCTCTCACTAGTTCAGTATAGCCTATTCACTTGAAGAGCCATAGATTGTATTTATTCGCAAAATACAAACATATGTACCTATAACATATATAATCCTACTAATATTATAAATGCGAAAGTTTGTGAGTGAGTGAGTGAGTGAGTGAGTATGTTTGTTACTCTTTCACGCTGAAACGGCTGGACGGATTTGGATGAAATTTGGCGAAAAGTTAGTTTATAACCTGGATTAAAACATAGGATACTTTTTATCCCGGTGTTCCCACGGGATAGGGATAAATCTCGAAATAACAACCTCTGGGCTTAGAGTCATGAAATTTGGTATGTAGGTAGTTGGACGTCTGGAATAACAGATAGGTAACTTTTTGACCCGATATTCCCACGGGATATCTAGGGATAAAATCTTGAAATAACAACCGCAGGGCTAAGAGCCATGAAATTTAGTATGTAGGTAGCTGGACTTCTGGAATAACACATAGGCTACTTTTTATCCCGATATTCCCCGGGATAGGGATAAAATCTTGAAATAATAACCGCTGGGCTTAGAGTCATGAAATTTGGTATGTAGGTAGTTGGACGTCTGGAATAACAGATAGGTAACTTTTTGACCCGATATTCCCACGGGATACCTAGGGATAAATCTTGAAATAACAACCGCAGGGCTAAGAGCCATGAAATTGAGTATGTAGGTAGCTGGACCTCTGGAATAACACATAGGCTACTTTTTATCCCGATATTCCCCCGGGGTAGGGATAAAATCCTGAAATAATAACCGCTGGGCTTAGAGTCATGAAATTTGGTTTGTAGGTAGCTAGACGTCTGGAATAACACATAAGCGACTTTTTGAGCCGATATTCCCACGGGATACCTAGGGATAAAATCTCGAAATAACAACCACTGGGCTTAGAGCCATGAAATTTGGTATGTAGGTAGCTGAACCTTTGGAATAACACATAATCTATTTTTTACCCCGATATTCCCACGGGATAGGAATAAAATCTTGAAATATTAACCGCTGAGCTTAGAGTCATGAAATTTGGTATGTAGGAAGCTGGATGTCTAGAAAAACACATAGACGACTTTTTGACCCGATATTACCACGGGATACCTAGGAATAAAATGTCGAAAATAACAACCGCTAGGCTTAGAGGCATGAAATTTGGATGTAGGTTGCCGTATGTCTGGAATAACACATAAGTACGCTACTTTTTATCCCGATATTCCCACGGTATAGTTTTGTAACTAAGGGACCCCATACATCCCTGTATTATTATTATTATTATTATTTCGTATTTTTTTTCTTTAATTGTATACTGTAGTTTTTAAGTATTTTATTTGTAATTATTTTATTTTGAAAAAATGACTTTCTGCCAAGTTTCTTGCGACGCATTCTTCTTGGCAATGATGTCTTTCCGAAAGCGCTGGTAGTATAAAAAATGACGTGTAAAAGTGCCCATTGCGCCTATTTACTGAGTAAATGATTGAATTTGAATTTTGCATTTGAATTTGGATAGGGAAAAATTTTGAAACTTCAGCACTGGGTTTAGAGTCTTGAATTTGTACAGTTATTCACAAGACAACCTCAATGAAGACCACGATATAAATATTTGAAATTTCCAGGGGAATTTTGTAAAATCCCAAAAATTTCAATTGCAGCTACCACACCGAATAGTTTACGCGTGCGAAGCCGCGGGTAAAAGCTAGTATAATATATATTTTTGCATGCTTAAAAACGTATTAAGCACCGAGACTCCAGGAAGAAACGTTCATATTATTTTTTTCAAGCATAATAATTATCCGCCCCGACTATTTTGATCCGGGACCTCAAGCTTCGTAGTTACTTTAGATTCTCAAACTACTGGGTTCGTCTAATTTTTTTTTTTTTTCGACTGGATGGCAAACAAGCAAGTGGGTCTCCTGATGTAAGAGATCACCACCGCCCATAGACAACTGCAACACCAGGGTATTGCAGATGCGTTGCCAACCTAGAGCCTAAGATGGAATACCTCAGTGCCAGTTATTTCACCGGCTGTCTTACTCTCCACGCCGAAACACAACAGTGCAAGCACTGCTGCTTCACGGCAGGATT
>NC_133472.1:26935746-26955221 GCF_025370935.1 Choristoneura fumiferana | reverse complement strand
GGTAATAGTAGCACAGCCTGTCCATTACTACGGTAATAGAAGACTGGGGTAATTTGGTTTTAATAGTACATTACTGCAGAGGCCATGAAGTAAGGGATTGATGGACGAGTTCGGGGTAGACGGGGATAAAACGAGTCCAGCAATCCCTGTTCTGGCCGAGGCTTGTATAGTGCTTTTCTCAAACAATGTGAGGAAATATTTCGCATCGCTTCGCATCGCTTCGCATCGCTTCGCATCGCTTCGCATCGCTTCGCATCGCTTCGCATCGCTTCGCATCGCTTCGCATCGCTTCGCATCGCATCGCTTCGCATCGCATCGCATCGCTTCGCTTCGCATCGCATCGCATCGCATCGCATCGCATCGCTTGGCATCGCTTGGCATCGCTTGGCATCGCTTGGCAACGCTTGGCATCGCTTGGCATCGCTTGGCATCGCTTGGCATCGCTTGACATCGCTTGGCATCGCTTCGCATCGCTTCGCATCGCATCGCTTCGCATCGCATCGCATCGCAGTATCGCAAATGCTTATAGAGTAGTAGTGGTTGGCTGTTCGTAATTTTTCCTTTGTCAGTTTAATGTTAGTAAGTAAAATTAAAAAGTTAGAGCAGCGGACAATAATGGATTTTCATACATACTTCATGGCCTAGGCCAAGAAGTTATGTAGGGAGGTGGTAGGGAGCCATAAATGAGAAACTTCATGTCTCCATTTCGTGACATTAACGCAAACATTTCCGAGCATGTTTGAGAAAATTATTATATCCAATTAATAATAACTAAAACGAGCCCAGAAAGTTACGACACTGAAAGTTCAATCATCATCATCATCATCATCCCAGCCTATATACGTCCCACTGCTGGGCACAGGCCTCTTCTCAGAATGAGAGGGCTTGGGCCGTAGTTCCCTCGCGGGCCCAGTGCGGATTGGGAACTTCACATACACCATTGAATTGCTTCGCAGGTTTGTTCAGGTTTGTGCAGGTTTCCTCACGATGTTTTTCTAAACCGTTAAGCTCGTGGTAAATTTCAAATGTAGGTAATTTCGCACATGAATTTCGAAAAACTCAGAGGTGCGAGCCGGGGTTTGAACTCACGATCCTCTGCTTGACAGGCCACGGGTAAACCACTAGGCCACCACGGCTCTAACTTCAATAATCGATCTTAAATATAATAGTTATTTGTGCATCAAGAGAGCAAAGTCGTTTTTTGGTGCGAGTGTTGATTTTGAATCCCGAGGAAGCGAAGGATTCTACAATTGAATCACGAGCGATAGCGAGTGATTCTAGGTTAGAATCCTGAGATCAGCGAGGGATTCAAACATACGAGATGCAAAAAAACTTTGTTCTCGTGTGACACATACAACTTTTCACCTGAGCAGCGAGAACATTTAAATTAAAGGTTAAAATAAAACCACATATATTTAGAAGACAAAAAAATATCAAAAACTTTAAAATATAATCCGATTGTTAAGAAATAAATATAGTACTTACTTAATTATATTTAAAACTTTTTCTGAAAAATGATTCATACAGTCGCCATTACATCTTTAAAAAGTCACTTAAGATTGCCAGACAACGATCAAAGGTCTCCGGTAAATAGACAGGTTTTGAATATGGAACGAAAAAGTACTCAGTAGGTACGACACAAATTTCAGACTCTTAAGATCATACTTTTTAATAATGCAAAAAACCTCATCTTTGGGTCATTAAAAAGATGGAACTATAGACGTATAGGTATCTATAATAATTCACAAAAAGGCAGCTAAAGTCCCGAAGCTGCCTTTTAGTGAATTATTACTAACAATTAATAATTGAAAATTAAAAGGCATTTCAATTGCATAATCGTAATTCTTTAAAATGCAGTGTTTGTAGTTAGCCGCCTTTTTGTAAAGTGTCTTGACAATAAATCCTTTTAGTGTAATTATTTACAAAGAAGTGAAAGTCCTGTAACTGCCTTTAAATAAATTATAACACCAAACTACTTTTTAAAGCAAACAGTAGATAAATTATATTAACTGAGTAATTCACTACAAAGCAGCCTTAAATGCTCAAATGCAATAAACTGCTTTTTAAGGAATTTATTCTTTAAAATATTTTTTCTTAAACTTTGGATAGCCAACATTCAAGTGAATTGAAATTAAAGAAAATACTCATAATTAACAGACATTTATTAAAATGGCATATTACAAAATATAAAAATATTGTAATGAGGGCTATGCGGTATTGGGTTTGATGGCGATACCGGTATTATTCCGGTATTCAAATTTTGAAAACCGGTATCCCGGTATTTCGGTATTTTCCGTATTTTCCCCTTATTTTTCTTTCATTCTGTATAAGTCTGTTGGTTTGTTGAAATATAACCAATATTGAAAAAGAAATATTATAATATAATAAATAATAATAATATATAAATACTTATGTATATATTTTTAATACCAAAATTTTAATATGAGATCGTAATCAACACATTTGATCATATCTCTTGCTTTTTTCGTGTTGAAGTGAAATTATGACAGATCAAAGTAAAGTTCAAATCCTCTTTGGTTAAAATATTTGGAATTCAGTGAGTAGACCCAACACTGTACTCAGCATTTTAAAAAAAAATTAAAAAGTTACTTTGTCTCACGGAGTGAGCAAAATGCGATTTTGCTCACTGATTTCTCATAGCAAAACCTGCCTGTTTGAGGTGCTGAGGTGAAAAAACTATTTATTCTCGTTTGTTAAGGAGCTTTGATAACCTTATAATTTTTTGGACTCATTTGAAAACTTCCTTATACTTACTTGGTTTGGATAGGAATTTAACTAAATGTAAACAAAACAACGTCAATTGGTGTTTTAAATATTGAAATCCCCCTATCAAACTATCTAAACTACTAACTAGTCTAGTTTGTATTACAATGATAGATAAGTAAAATGTTTAAAATCCTATAGTCCATTCAGGATAACATTGGACTCTAGAAGGTCACAGAAGAAGGGGTTCTAAACATTTTCTGTGAAGTCGTAATAATGATGATAAGAAGTAATAAGATGAAGTCATCTTTTTTTTTACACTGCAGTTTAAAAGTGTTGTTTGTTTACTTTGTAAGTATGAAATAACACCATAATAATACGTAATTTGCTACATAATACCACAGAATAAGTAATAGTACAAATAATACTGATTCGATTTATATTTAAACATAATTTAATAACTGTGTTTCGTGGGTTCGTCCGCTCCATTCCCTGCTTAAAAATATTCTACTCGTAGTTTCTGCTATGAAGTTCAGGGTTTTTTTTTCATTCCAAATTTTATCAAATTTGGTGCAGTGCTTTAGTTGTGAAAAGTTAACTATTCGTATATGATTAAAGGTCATCATATTTTGATCCAAACTGGCGATTTAAAACAATAAATAATGTATAGAATATTTCTTGAGTTAACAATATTATAAAAGTCCCGTTTCTTGCAGAATATTCTTTACTTCTGCCTCTTTAGGTATTTTATAGGAAGACGTTTCTGTTTTTAACAAAATAGGAAAAGTTTTTTTACTGTTTTTATATTATGATATGAAAAATAGCAAAGTTAATCTCACTAATATTAATTATTATTGCGAAAGTTTGTAAGTCTGTATGTTCGTTTGTTGCCTAGCACTTAACGTCTTAACCGCTCAACCGATTTAGGTGCAATTCGGTATACAGATAGTGCCAGTCCCGGGGAAGGAAATTGAATAGTTTTTATCCCGAAAAATTGCATAGTTCCCGCGGGATAGCAATAAACGAATGCTACGTGAACGGAGTCGCGGGCAACAGTTAGTTAAATTTGTTAACTGAAACTAATATTGACGTCTTCGATATTTTAATTAGAATTATGTTTAGACCGTAAACTAAAAAAAACAATTTATTAAATGACTTCCAAAAGCGTTCAATATAAATAGCCTATTTTCCTTCTGCCCATTCCTATAAATATTGAACAGACTCTAGAATGTACCAAATCTGGCAGCTGAAGTTTCTTTACATTTAGTTAATTTCCTAAACGTTTCAAGTATAAGTACCACCGTAATAGGCGCCCCGTTACCTTAGTGTCTGTGGGAAAGTTTACTTGATCTGAAACAACTTCCCTTAAAGTTAATGGAAACTAAAACGAACACAGTCGATTATCAAATTAATATGTACTTAATGTGTAAAGTGGCGGTAATCTTGGCACATATATTTCTCCCATGGAGCAAACACGTGAAGCAAGCAAAAGGCAAGCAAAGCTGTCGTAGGTAAATAGGTACTCGGAATATAATTTCTCCGTTCATTCATATATTTGTTTTCACGGCTAATCCACTAGGCTGTTTTCGACTTTTATACTGGAAATTCCTTATCGTTTTTCACGTGTAACATTAATTTCAACTCGGACGAAGTCGCGGGCGGTTTTTGATAAAAGTGGAATTTGTTTTTAATTTAAATACTAGGTACATCCTGCATTTCTTTTTTTCGATTTTTCTACAATCTCTCTATTGTCCGCGATTTCGTCTGCAAAATATTCGCTTATCACTATCCCACTACAACTATGCACTTTCCCACATATTTATCCTATGTGTTAATCCGGTTTACCTGTGTGTGAAAATTCATCCAAATCTATCCAACCGGTTAATCGTGACAGAGTAACAAACATACACACGGAACACTCATAAACTTCCTCGTTTCCTTATGTTCTCGTTGTTATAACACAGAATAAGTAATAGTACTAGTAGTTATAATTAAGATTACCAGGATACTTCTACGGAGCCCGGTATTTTTACTCGAAGCTCGAACGATTTTCGAGCGACAGAAATTAGGTTAGGGACGATCACATTTTTTTTCAATACGTATTGATAGCGGGTTTGTTTTAATATGCTGAATACGCAATTCTATTTGAATAGCAATATTTGCATTAAGCCATCTCATACATTTAAACGAAGTAAGGGACAATTTCTTTGCAAATGCAATATAAAAAGATTCAAATTCATTTTAAAACGCTACGCAGCTTTAACTCTTGCGTACGTGGACGTGGATAGGACTCGTGTATACGTGATAGGTAGGTACTATGTTTCTAAAATACTCAGTATAGAAAGATTCCCATACGAATGAGAAAAATTGGTCAAGTGCGAGTCGGACTCGCACATGAAGGGTTCCGTAAACAGTTCAGTATTTTTTTTAATTCTTCTAATATAAGTTTTTTTTTGCTGACTGTACTTTATGCCCCTGGTTGCCAAAATACCCGTTAAGGCTAATCAAACGAGTCCAAACTCGATGCGGTCGTGTCGTTTATTACAGAGTTCCTATGGTCACCCGCTAGCTTTATCATCAGATCAACTCCATGTCATAATAATATTGCATTGTTATCGAATTTATATACATGCGTGTTAAATTTCAGCTCAATCGGTTGAAGACATCCAATCCATCCTTCCAATTTCAGTTGAAAGATTCCACCCAAGAAAACATAGTTACATTATACTGCAAATAAATATAATGCTTGTAATACGTTTTTGTTAAAAATTACATTTTTACTACAAGCTTTTTTTGCTGAATGTACTTTTTGTTGACTTTACTTGCATTGCCATCTAAACTACATAACTGTATCAAATTTCAAGTCGGTAGGTACTATTAACTATTGAGGAGTTCCCTCCTGCAGAGACGATCCTGGCAGGACTATCAAGATGTCACTACCAGATTATTGTATTGTCACCGAATTTACATAGTATACCAAATTTCAAGTCGATCGGACCGCTGGAAAGGGGGTCAAATTTAGCTTTCAATATTTGACCCAAACAAACAATTTAAATAAAGAAACAAACAGGGCAACCTAAAGAAAAGCTTTTAATAGCATCGTCGAAATGTATGCACTTGTGCAAGAATTTTGAATAAAAAACAATTTGAATTCTCATCCTCTTTGGATCTGGCTGTTTGCTTCTGAAACCATTGCCCGCGCCGCGCGTGGCTCAAAACAAAATGGCTGTCAGCGCGGTTCATTCGCGGGAAATTCGGCGGACTTCGTATGTTCTGTAATTTAATAATAAGAAGCTCGACTAGTGTGAATAAATTTTAAACTGTATTATAAACTTAGTAAATAGTGTTAAATTATTTTTTAGTGTAAAAAACAATAGGTAAGCATAGTGATTACTACGGTGCGGATTTGGCGAGCTCTTTACCAAAGTTAACTTATTAATTGAGGTTTGTGGTTCATAAATTGCTTCATTAATTTTGCACAAAAATTAATAAAGTACACAATCAGACAGTCACTATATTATATAATCGAAGCTTTTATAAAATATCATTAAAATCGCAAACTTAATAGTAAATACTCAAACGACACAGCTAGCCGTTGCTAGGCGTCACGGTCGCCTTAGTAACTGCTAATAACGCCTAGCAACCAAAAACGCTGCCAAAAACACGTTTCTTGTATGACGACCCCCTTTAATTTTTAACTTTATTTTATTTTTAGTATTTGTTGTTACATAATACACACACACATACATACACAGTAATACATAATCTGTGAAAATTTCAAGTGTCTAACTTTTATGGCTTCAGAGATAGAGCCCTGTGACAGACGGACGGAGTAATAGGGTCCCGTTGGCACTCTTTGGGTACGGAACCCTAAAAAACGAATTCAAACCTCCTCCTTTTTTTCATGTCGATTAAAAATCGGTAAAAACACGAAAGGTGTCACAAACCTTAATTTTTGAAAATTGAAAAATCGCAAGGTTTTCGGCTTTGGATAATGTTAACTACAAACTCTGCGGGCCATTTTTGTTGCAAGCGTTCAGATGTGATGATGAGTTAGAGCTGCTGCAACGTCTTGCCATATTCAAATTTAGCCTACAAAAGAATGCCATGCACGCTTTCTTGAATAGATAAGTGAAGGCGACACCAAGTTTTCTACAATGGCCCTCACTGGTACCTGCGAGCACTCGTTAGGGATCCTCGAGAGGTTTGAGGAGCCAGCCTTATTTCAAACAAAATGGAATCAGGCGAGGGTCGGACGGACAAAAGACGTGCGAAGGTCAATGTTTACAATGACGGAAAATATTAAATTCTGTGTAATCACTGTTACAAATATCCATAAATTGTCGAAGTTTGATTCTATTTTTACCCGACTGCCCGAAGGAGGGTTATGTTTTTAGCTTTACAATTTATTTGATTCTTTGAAGTTGTTCTTTTCTTTACCGATCTGTATGGGAATTTAAGTTAACTGTTTTATGTTGGTATATTTAACTAAAAAAGTTGAAGTTTATTCGCTTAAGCTCTCGTCGGATTCAGGACATTTATCCGACCAATGGGTTTCGTAGCAATTTAAATTATTGATCAAGTATCTAAATACAACAGTTAAAAAATCGGTTTTGTTGTTTGTTTCATTTAATATGTTTTCCGAACAAGCTTTGCAAAAGCTTTTTTAACCGGCTTCAAAAAAGGAGGATGTTATCAATTCGGTTGTATTTTTTTTATGTTTGTTACCTCAGAACTTCGTCATTTATGAACCGATTTGAAAATATTTTTTTGCTTTCGTCAAGGCATGTCTTCAATTAGGTCCCATAAGTACGTAATCGGGATCTAATGATTGGATTTTAAGGAAATCAACGGAACTCTTCAAATGTTGTAGGGACACCTATAGTAAATTGGATATATTTGGATATACCATATTTGGTGAAGTGGAACTGATGATGAAGACCACAGTTGACCATCGGTGTTACTACTCGATAACAAGTATTTCACGGGTTAAATTTTAATTACTCTGACACAGTTGCTAAGCAATGTATGCTCCTCGTAATGCATACGGTAAAACGGGTGGTGAAGTACCAGGACTCCTCAATAATAAATAAAATAAATAAATATAATGGGACACTTGACACCAATTGACCTAGTCCCAAACTAAGCAAACTTGTACTATGGATACTAGGCAAGGGATAAACATACTTATAAACATAAATACATACTTAAATACATCTTAAACACCCAAGAACCGAGAACAAACATTCGTATTATTCATACAAATATCTGCCCAAGCCGGGAATCGGACCCAGGACTTCAAGCTTCGTAGTCAGGTTCTCTAACCACTTGGACATTCGGTCGTTTGAATGAACGACTCTGGATCAGAAAAAGCAATCTTTCGTAAAAGGTGACGAGCAGTTGATATTAAACTATTGTATCTTAGATTATTTACACTAAAAAGCATGAAAAAAAAATTATAACAAAAAATTTAACCGACTACAAAAACCATAAAAATAATTTTCTACCAGTCTGAAGTCGGTCGGTGCCTCAGCACGAGCCAGCAGGAGTGATTGAAGCCCGTAAGCGTAGCCGAGGTAGATGACTATAGGTCCACTCCTGCTGGCTCGTGCTGAAGCACCGACCGACTTCAGACTGGTAGATAATTATGTTCATGGTTTTTTGTACCTAGTCGGTTAAATTTTTTGTTGTAACTTTTTTTTTAAATATGATCATTTTTAGGGTTCCGCAGTAACTAGTTAGGGTTCCGTAGTCAACTAGGAACCCTTATAGTTTCGCCATGTCTGTCCGTCTGTCTGCCTGTCTATCCGTCTGTCTGACTGTCTGTCTGTCCGTCCGCGGCTGAGCTCAGAGACCGTTAGTACTAGAAAGCTCTAATTGGGCATGAATACGTATCAGTCACGCCGACAAAGAGGTCAAATAAAAAAAAATTAGGGTACCTGCCATAGACATAAAGTAGGGGTGATTTATTTTTTCTCGACTAACTCTATTAGTGTGGGGTATCGTTGGGTTTGCAAAATAGTCAACTTTAAAATGCACATTTTCATTAAATCGAGCGCCCCCCGCACCCTCTAAAATCTAAACTGTAGGGTGGGAAACTATTAAAAAATTCAAGATGGTAGTAAGTATATCAAATTTACAAGGAAATTTATAACGACTAAGATTAATTGAGAATTATTAGTAGTTTAAAAGTAAATAGCAGCCTAAGGGTATAAAATATACCTAAACTTGGAAGATTCCGTAAACAATACGAGATCCTTAAAAAATATTCTATATTATATTTTTCTATTTTTGTAATGTCTCTGTACTGCTTTTAGTGATCAATAAAGAATATTTGTATTGTATTGTATTGTAATATTACTTAATTTTTTCGTAATGTTTACGGAATCTTGGGCGCGTCCGACACGCTCTGGGCCGTTTTTTTTAAATTAATTAAAAGCGTTTTGGTGCTTATGTCAATACTTCAAGACGCGGGCTCAATAGAACGCGCAGCGCATTTCCGACCGTGTGGTCGCAGTGTTTATAACTTTGTGCAGTCGCAGGCTTGCGGCGATCAATGCCTTCTTCCACATCCAGGCCACGCTCTTTAGTGTTTGATTTGTTTTCAATAGCGCCTTAAAAATGTTTAATTAGGTACTTACATATCCTTAGAATGGATAACAGAACACGTTTCAACTGTTTTTAGATTTTCTGTCCGTGCGTCTTTTTGTCTGCATTCCATGGTAAGTATTTTGAATATTTTGACGCACACTTAATTCGCAGATATTTGATCAGAATGATCTTTGGCCAAGAATAAATATAGGAAAGAAAAATAATGTTATAAATTAAATAAATTTGCTACTTATACCGGGTGGGCCCTGTAACAGGAGCAAAAAATTTAACCCCAGGTTCTGCTACTCAAATGGAACTACTTTAATTATGCAACTTTCAAAAATTAAGTAATTTTATCATTATGTTTATTCCAAACAAATTAAATGCTATTTTCAATGTAGCATCCATATAGCCTAAATGACATCGCCTGTCACGTAAGAAAATGACGGATTTAGCAATGAGCTGACCTATTGATATTGTTTATTGAGTGATTCTTTCGATACATACCTATTGGTGTTAAAGTACTTCCAGTAAACGAGTCTTCTAGTGACTTTATAGAAGTCTGTGTTTGATATCTGTGTACGGTTGCTATGACTTGTTATTCTAAAATTGTTGATTTGTCTTTATTCCAATATATTTTCCCTTAACAAATGCATTTACTTTAATACTAGCTTCTGCCCGCGACTTCGTCCGCTTGAAATAGTAATTTTGGGAAGTATTTAATTTATATAGGATACCTATTCTGCCAATAATAGTACATAGAAACTTCTACGGTTTACCAAAAATACCTATTTTAGTACATTGCTACAAACATAACTATTTTTATTGTTCTTCCATACATCCATCCATCCGATGTTCTTTGGTAAAACATAAATATTTTGCGGGTAGCCATATTTTAGCAATACGACATGTAGCCTGCCAACACAAAAGGACTAATTCTTCATAGTGAACTATTGACACCTTACGTCCTTTATTGTAAGTCAAGGCATTTTACTAAGCATAGCTACACATATTTCCGATAAATATACTTATACGTAGTAACTTTTTTGGAATTCCTTAAGAACTTTCATCCCCATATTTGCAAGTAAATAGGTCGAAATTTGAAAAGCGCCAGATCAGATGTTTTTTAGGGTTCCGTACCTTAAAAGGAAAAAATGGAACCCTTGTAGGATTACTTTGCTGTCCTTCCGTCCGTCTGTCTGTCAAGACCCTTTATCTCGTAAACGCGCGGAGTAAGGTATATATAGAGTTGAAATTAAAACCCTAAACTCAGGTCAATAGTCCCGAAAGCTGTGAAAAAATCACACCTCTAAGTCAAGGCAATCAAAAGCTACAGTCGTTAAAAAGGTGTTTCCATACAAATTGCCTCAACAGAAAAAGTTATAGGGTAGGTACTTCCGGCTGTGTTAGAAACTTGGAATTTTGCATAAAGGTACAATAAATAAGAAAAATCTGAAAATCATAATTTTTCATGTCTGACTGTCTATGTGAATAAGCCATCTAAAATGACCCTACATTGCGTACATTTTGCTTATGAGCTTAAAAGGCTCTGCTAACACTGCACCATCCCCTCTGCTAACATCCTTAAACAAATATCTATTTATTTCTTATAAGTAGCCCAATACCAAGTTTCATAAAGAACCATCGATTTATCTTCGACAATGACGATCTTCCATATAAAGTTTCATTCCCTATTTCACCCCTCACAGGAAGAATTTTTAAAAACGCGCGAACAAATATGTATTTATCTCTTACCACGTGCCCAAATACCAAGTTTCATAAAGAACCATCGATTTATCTTCGACAATGACGATCTTCCATATAAAATTTCATCCCCTATTTCACCCCCTCACAGGAAGAATTTAAAAAAACGTGCGAAGAAATATCTATTTATCTCTTTTCACGTGCCGAAATGGCAAGTTTAATAAAGATTCATCGATTTATCTTCAATAATGACGACCTTGCGTATAAACTTTCATCCCCTATTTCATCCCCTCACAGGTCGATTTTTTAAAAAAGCTCAAACAAATATAGAATTATTTCTTATTAAGTGCCTAAATGCCAAGTTTCATGGTTTTATCTTCGATAGCTACGAACTTCCACCATATAAACTTTCATCCCCTATTTCAACCCCTGAAAGCCTCTTTTTCGCGATAAAAAATAGCCTATGTTCTTTCCCAGGGTCTATTCTATCTCTGTACCAAATTTCATCAAAATCGGTTCAGCGGTTTAGGCGTGAAAGCGTAACAGACAGACAGACAGACAGAGTTACTTTCACATTTATAATATTAGTATGGATTAAGTGCCTAAATGCCAAGTTTCATGGTTTTATCTTCGATAGCTACGAACTTCCACCATATAAACTTTCATCCCCTATTTCAACCCCTGAAAGCCTCTTTTTCGCGATAAAAAATAGCCTATGTTCTTTCCCAGGGTCTATTCTATCTCTGTACCAAATGTCATCAAAATCGGTTCAGCGGTTTAGGCGTGAAAGCGTAACAGACAGACAGACAGACAGACAGAGTTACTTTCACATTTATAATATTAGTATGGATGGTAGCAGAGCGCAAAAATAAGATTTGAAGCTTAAACCGGATAACGGTCTATTTTTTCAAAGAGTGCGGAACAATCAAATCGAACGAAAATGGGTTCAAACATTAAATTCGAGATTGGACGACTCGAAGGTAGTACCAACTGGCAAACCTGGAAATACAAAGTTTCGTTGCTATTGCGGAGCATACCAGGTACGCTAGATATAATCCAAGGTATAGCGACAAAGCCTGATCCGCCTGCGGCGAAGGCGTCATCTGAGGAATTGTTAAAATATAAGACTGATTCGGACAAGTACCAAAGTCTCGACAGTCATGCATTGCTTATCCTTACGACCAACATGACCGAAGAAACCTTAAACAAGGTAATTCGATGTGGAACGTCGAAAGATATGTGGACAGAGCTACATCGTCTTTATGATGGGGCAAAGGAAGATCGAAGCTATGAACTTTGCATGAGGTTTTTCCGCTTTCAACTTGAAGATAATGATATGGCAAGTCACATCTCGACACTTAAAAACATATGGTACGACTTAAACAAGGAAATTGATGGAAATGAACTCCCGAAAATGCTTTTAATTTGCAAAATCTTGGATACCCTTCCAGATAAATATTTTAACTTTAAGTCTAGCTGGTTATTGATGAATAAGAGTGATCGAAATATCGAAAATTTGACGACTCAGTTGTGTGCGCACGAAAGAGCTTTAACGAGTGGATGTAAGGACAACATCGAAGAAGCATTAGTACTGAGATCTAAAGGAAAAAGTAAGGATAAATTTAAGAAAAGGAAATGCAATTATTGTAGAGAAGGATTCCACAAGGTCACATCATGTCAGAAGTGGATTGCGGATGGCAGACCTCCTAAGCCTCCCAAGCAAGCTGCGAATATTGCGATGTTGACAGGCCTGGCTTTAGCATGCGACAATCAAACCACTGATAAAGACACTTGGTATGTCGATAACGGTGCGACCAGTCACTTTACAAATAGAAGAGACATATTCCAATCTTTTGAAAACTTCGGAGAATCGCGTAATGTATTGACGGCGAACGGAGAGGTGATCGAATGCATAGGAAAAGGCTCTATTCAAATTGAAGCTGACATAAAAGGTCACAAGGAGTTAATAACCTTAAAAGACGTATGGTACGTTCCAAGCATTAAGAGAAATTTATTTTCTGTGCTAGCCGCGCAAGATACGCTAAAGAACAGCATCTTTCAGTCAAATGCTCAGTCATGCAACATAAGTATTGATGGCAAAGTTGTTTTAATCGGAAATCGTGAAAAGCATGGCGGTTTATACAAACTTAATGTCAAAACACTTATGCCAGAACTTGAGATTAACCAATTGACAACGTCACAAAATCTTCAACTCTACCATGAACGCCTAGGACACCAGAATAAGAGACATGTAGCAAAACTGATACAAAGAGAACTAGGAGTGAGTCTAGACTCAAGTTCCACAGATATCTGTGAAGGCTGCGTCTTTGGCAAGACACATAGGCAAAAGTTCGGAGAGAGACCAAGAGCTACAAAATCTGGAGAACAAATTAGCGCAGACGTATGTGGACCATTCCCATACTCGATTTCAAAGTGTAGATACTACGTTCTGTTTAAAGACAACTACTCAAAATATCGATGGATCTACTTTCTGAGACACAAGTCTGAAGTTCACGCATGCTTGAAAGACTTTCTTGCTGAAGCTAAAACTTGCGGAAACGTCGTACAGGAGTTACTCACCGATAATGGAGGAGAGTTCGACAACGAACAAGTACGAAATACTTTGAGACAATTCGGGGTAAGACAAAGATTTACGATGCCTTATACACCTCAACAGAACGGTTCTTCTGAACGCGAAAATCGTACGGTTGTAGAAATGACAAGAGCACTAATGCATGCTCATGATGAGATACCGAAAGGTTTATGGGCTGAGATATCCAAAGCTTCAGTCTACATACTGAATAGAACGGGACCTACTCCAATAGAAGGAAAGTCACCGCACGAACTTTGGTACGGTAAGAAGCCAAGAATAAATCATTTAAAAATTATTGGTAGTCATTGCTACGTGCATGTTCCAAAAGAAAAGAGATCAAGTAAGTTAGACAGGAAGGCTGAAAGAGGGATACTTATCGGATATGATGGTGATGAAGGATATCGAGTATTTGATGTGAAGAATCTCAAATTGATCAGATCACGAGATATTGTTGTTGATGAGATATCTTTGCTAGACAAGAAGAAGACTGATACAACTTCAAAAATACCTGAACCTGATACAAATATCTACGAGCTACCTGTTCCTTCAACGAGTTCTCCAACTTTTTATGAAGAACATCATCCACAAGCACAATCAGAGACAAACGATAGTGTTGAAGAGTATGAGTCATTTGAAGAAGATGAAACAGTTGAAAATAATATAGATCCCAATGTTATGACACGACAAAACGCCGACTTGCCAGTGCATGGCGAGCGTCAACTACGTGATCGAAGCCGGATTAAACCTCCACAAAGATTTAGTTTCGAGCAGTTCATTAACGAGGCTATATCCATTCCTGAACCATCTTCATATCGAGAAGTTTTACACAATCCTGAAAAAGATAAATGGATCGAAGCGATGGATAAAGAAATACAATCCCTTAAAGAAAATCAGACGTGGGAATTAACTAACCTGCCTAAGAATCGGAAAGCACTACCTTGCAAATGGATATTTAAAATTAAAAGAAATCCTGATGGTACAGTCGACAAGTACAAAGCACGTTTAGTTGCTGTTGGCTACAATCAAAAGAAAGGTATTGACTATGACCAGACATTTAGTCCAGTTGCGAAAATGAGTACAATAAGACTTCTGTTAAGCATTGCTGCAAATGAAGGATTAGCGCTTAGAGAGTTTGACGTTTCTACAGCTTTTCTATACGGTACCGTCAAAGAAGAAATTTATATGCGACAACCAGACGGCTTTGATGACAGAACTGGCCGAGTATGCAAGCTGAAAAGAAGCCTATATGGACTTAAACAGGCACCTAAATGCTGGAATGAGTGCATTCATGATTTTCTTATAGAATCTGGTTTTATCCAGAGTGAAGCTGATCCCTGTGTCTATGTCCGAGAATGTGGACAAAATAAGATACTAATTGGGCTCTATGTTGATGACGGTCTGTTGGCTGCATCAGATGAGAAAGAGGCAGATGATTTCATCCAAAATGAATTGAAAGGTCGGTTTAAAATAACGACAAGAGTTCCGTCTTACTTCCTTGGGCTCGAAATAGAACAAAACAATGAATGTATTAAGGTTCATCAAGCTGCTTACACTCAAAAATTGCTAGACAAGTTCGGGATGAGTAACTGCAAAGCTGTTGGGACACCCATTATAAAATGCGAAAAGGAAATGGAGAAAGAAGAATGTCCTGATCAACAGTCAAATTTTCCATACCGACAAGCTGTTGGATCTCTAGCTTATCTTATGGTTGCAACGAGACCAGATATAGCATATGCAGTTGGGGTGGTATCAAGAAGCCTAGGTAACCCTACCAAAAATAATATTCAACAAGTAAAGAGAATCTTTAGATACTTAAGAGGAACTGTCGATACAGGACTCGAGTATAAAAAAGGCGAAAGTCGTCTTGTATGCTACAGTGATGCAGATCACGGTGGTGACGATACAAGCGGATGCTCTACGAGCGGAGTGTTATGCCTGTATGCTGGATCGGCCATATCCTGGCGAAGCTCCAAGCAAACCACGGTTGCACTGTCGTCTACCGAAGCGGAGATAGTAGCGGCCAGTGAAGCAAGTCGAGAGATTATTTGGCTGAAAAGGTTGTTACAAGATCTAAAAGTAAATATTGACACGCCTACTTTGCGAATTGATAATGAATCAGCAATTAAACTGGCATACAACCCTCCATCGGTACAGCATCGAAAGACTAAGCATATAAAAATAAAACACTTCTATGTCAGACAGTGTATATCTGAAAATGATATAGTCATTGAACAAGTACCGACAGCAGAACAATTGGCTGATATATTCACGAAGCCTCTGTACAAGCCAAAATTGATTAAGCTTTGTGAACAGTTTGGCTTGAAAAAGGCAAGGAAATGTTAAAGTACTTCCAGTAAACGAGTCTTCTAGTGACTTTATAGAAGTCTGTGTTTGATATCTGTGTACGGTTGCTATGACTTGTTATTCTAAAATTGTTGATTTGTCTTTATTCCAATATATTTTCCCTTAACAAATGCATTTACTTTAATAATTGGAAGATACCTAACCTCAATATCCCTGTAGAGCACTGTAACATTTATCGATACCTAAGTTTATTTTTACTCGCGGCTTCGTTCGCGTGAGCCAAATGGTAGGTACGTCGAGCAGTTGAATTAAAATTCTGAGATTTTACTAAAAATCTGTGGGAATCCTAAAAATCACAGTCTTCATTTAAGTACGTACAGTCGAACAAATTGAATCATGACCCAGGGTAGAACCTTTGTGCTACTAATGTCATGTTGACATCTCATACTTTTGTCAAAGAAATTATAGTGAAATTGATTATTAAAAGGTTCCACCCTGGGTCATGCATGATTCAATTTGTTCGACCGTACTTACGTAGCATAAAAACAGTAAAAAAAAAACTCTAGACATACGTATTACTCGTAGGATAATATTATTTTATGATTTTAAAAGCATAAATGCAGATCACGCACGAATATCAGGATGAATAGTAGCTTATTAGTCATTCAAGAGATAAGCTATCTGCATACCAAATTTCATTGAAATTTTTTCAGCTGTTTCCAGTCAAGGATTCACTCACAAACTTTCGCATTTATTTATATTATTAGCAGGCTTGAGGGCTTTGAGGCTTGAGTGTTTCTGGTAAAGACATTACCTTCACGTTTATTTTTAGGGTTCCGTACCTTAAAAGGAACAAATGGAACCCTTCGTAGGATAACCATAACCCATGTGTCTGTCAATCTATTGGTCATAACTTATAACTGATTTGCTCCGAAATTACTAGACCGATTGAATTTAAATTTGTTGTCGGTGACCCAGAGAAGAATGTGTACTTAATGTGAATAAATTAATTTTAAACATGGAGCCTTTTTTTTCGGGGATGAGGAGGGGGAGACAACTTTTTATAATTTTAAGATAAATATTTTTTAAGTACCTGAGTTATTTAAGGAATAAATGCAAAAATTGACCTTTCCCCCTTATCTCCGAAACTATATGGGGCCTTGAATTTTGAATTTTGAAAAAGTACCTACACATTACAGTCAAAAATATTGGAAGGCTATAGGTATTTATATAATTTTGTATACTTAATTATAGTTTTTTTTTTCAAATTTTGTGCTTTTGTCTCGTTTCCATTGTAAGATGCATTTTGCTAAGGAGCAGGGCTCTGCTAAGTCTGGGTATTCATAGATTCCTACAAATTTGTACGGTTCCCTTGTTGCACGAGTTCGACTCGCACTTAACTGATTTATATTCTTTCCACCTGCCATAGAAATTGAAATTTACCTCTCCATTCAAAAAGCAATAGACCAACGCGATGAAGAACCCCTGGAAGGAGCGCAGGAAGTGCGTGCCGTAGCACCACAGGCCGAAACGCCACACGCTGCCGTCCAGCGGAGCCGCCGTCATGTTGATGGCGTTAGTGATTCCCAACAGCGGCAGCAGCACCAGCGCCGCTCGCACGGCTTTTCTGCAATTATGCATTAGTTATTGTTATCTCTTTACTTTAATAAGCAACAAGAAACAAATTATTAAGTACGTGCCTAAACAACACTCATAAGATAACATAAGCTTTGCTTGCTTACTTTGGAACAAATTCAATTGGTGTCACGTGTCCCGTGATATTAATTAATTTATTAAAATCATCATCATCATATAAGCCTTAGGAAGTTTACTGTTGGACTAGGCATCCCCGTAGACCTCCAGTTGCTTCGGTTATAGAAGCGGCCTGCATCCACCATGGACCCGCAGCTTAAACCTATTCCGGTCGTAATTGTAAACTAGCACTAAACTTGTTTAAGTGTGGCTGAGTTAGGTAAGAAACCTTACATTCACCTCCTCCTTCCACTCTCATCTTTCAACATTTGACAGAAAGGAATAAGTATAGTATATTCCCAACGCATTAACAATGTGGATTCTGATTTAGTTTATCACCTATTGGGAGGGTGCGAAGTACTAGGGGGGGGGGGGTGATGAAATCTATCGCAGCGCTCATGGTGGCTAAAAGTAGAAATAGTTCTAGCTCTGTCATCTGTCATTAACAAAGCAATTTGTATAGACTTTAACTACCTAATTTTAGTAATAGATGTTTGTGTTATGATGCGAGCTTGAATTATTGAACACTGTCCCTGTTTTGTTCTTAATTCCTCTACATCATGGACATTGGACATGTCCTTGAAACGGTTTGTGGTTAAAATTTTATATTGAGTGATACTCACAAAACCGGTCATCAAAATGATACTCATTTTGATCTGAAAACGACATTTAATTTATTACTAGCGATATAAGAATAATTATATAATTTTACTATTATTCAAAGAAACCAATAAGATAGATTTATCTTTTCGTTTTACAGTAAAAGTACAACTAAACATGAAGTAAGCAAACCCTGACATAACGAAAATCAAACACACTTTTTGAATAAATTTTACTTACCTCATTTAATTTTATTGACCAAAAATTAATTCTCAACCTTTTTTCCACCCAAATCACGGTATCAAAGTAATTTTGTATTATAAATTAATACGTTATAGGTTTGATTTTTGTCACAATGTCGCGATGAAATTTCAAAACGTCAGAGCATCAGAGCCAAAAAAGTTTCGGACGCTAGGTGGCACTGATGTCGTGCACAGAGCCAATACAAGGCGGGCTTTGTAACATGAGCAAAATAAAATCACAGCTTCAACTCTTCATCTTGAGCTAATTTAGTTCTACAACTTTTGAAAATAACTTGTAAATACTTATTATGATTTTTATTATAGTTTAAAGTTTAATTGGACAAGCAATGTATTGCGAAATCCGTCATTTTGTTACGTGTCAGGCGATGTCATTTAAGCTATTGGATGCCGTACATTGCAAATACCATTTAATTTTGTTAGGAATAAACATAATGACAAAATTACTTAACTTTGGAAAGTTGCAGAACTAAAGTAGTTCCATTTGAGTAGCAGAACCTGTGTTTTAATTTTTTGGTCCTGTTACAGGGTCCACGAGGTATATCTATCCATATATTATAAATAACGCAAAGTCGGTTTAGTTACACCATTTATTATAACACAAAAACGGCTAGACAGATATTGATAAAATATGGTATGGAGGTTGCTGACACTGGATTAACATATAGACTTCTTTTTATCCGACTACCTACCCAAAAAGGACGGTATTGTTTTTAATGTACTTATCCAATAAAGTGCGGTTAGTCATTAGAATTTCAAAGTCTGTTAGGTAATACGAAGTTTGCCGGGTCAGTTAGTTAATATTGCAATATAGTTGGAAAAGTAATCATGCGCCACATCCGTATGTGGCTAAATATGTGAAGTCCTTCAACATTAAAAGCATCACTTTATGCAATAAAACCCTCAGCTGTACCAAAGACACTGTGCTGTGCATCATAAAATATTCT
>NC_133472.1:26842945-26935646 GCF_025370935.1 Choristoneura fumiferana | reverse complement strand
AAAACCCTCAGCTGTACCAAAGACACTGTGCTGTGCATCATAAAATATTCTAATGCTCGTGATTTCATTCGGAGTCAGTGAAGAATGAATGTAGGTACCTAATGTAGGGAAGACAATAAAAGCGGATCGCAGGGGGAAGTGCTTTGTGTGCTGAATCGAAAACTTCATATTCCACTCACGATCGTTCAATGTACAGCTGCATAAACCGAGATAAGCATGACGGGATATGAAGTTCATTTGTTAACATAAGTATCTTTTTATCATAATATAAAAATATTAAATAATTTATTGAATCAGGCGTTACTTTGCGGAGGTCCATATCAATGAACTAAAATAATTTCCTTGCTCACCCGCGACCTTACGTTAACTAAGCTTATGCAAAATATGCGAGTTCATGCAGTTCCTCCACCTCCACACTGTAAGAACACACAAAAATCACACAAACCCATGTATCACCACCACCACACTACACTGACGCGTTTCGAACTCAACCAGAGCTCATCTTCAGAGTGACACAACCGTACACCATGCTACCAGTTGTTAGACTCAAACGTCGTCAAGGAGTGTCGTGGGTCTAACAACTTACATCTAATCATTTATGTATTTTATTTTCTAATCTAAACATACCTGACTTTTTCTAATTCCGTACTCTGGGTGCGCCTTAATTTTGCAATGAGTGCCTTCATTATGTTCAATAAAAATACTAAATTGATCTGAAACAAAATAATTGATTTACGGGTAGAGCTGTGAAACAATGGAACGAAAGGGCAGAATAGGTGCCCAATACGGTATTTGACTATTTTGTATATGTTTTATAAATTGAAACTACACAATGCCTGTTATTGAATAGAAAATCAATTTTTAAGCTACATTTACAAATAATAAAGTTATTAAGGTTTGAAATTCAAGATTAGACAGAGAAAGACATACTGGCATGCGACGTCACACACCAGTACCGCCATACTTGCTGTATAGAGAAAAGCGTTTTAGAAAGAGACAGGTATATAGATTTTTCAAAAAAATCACTCTAAATCCAATTTTCAACCTATTTAAATTTTCTGTTCACTGAACACTATCTGTATGTCTATATTTTCATAATAATATTAAGATATGGCAAAATCAGGAGTTGTCAAATACCGTATTGCCAATTGACATGCAACCCGTGTCCGTTTGAATGTGTCTCTAAATGTGGCCAGATAGGTTTTTGTTTGTTTGTTTGTTTATTTATACTCCTTATTATACAAAAAACCGGCCGTTACAGTTTTCCTTGAAAGTTTGATATACTTACTACCATCCTGAATTTCTTCAAAATTTCCACCCACCCGTTTAGATTTTAGAGGGGGGGACCATTTTGTCGGCATAGTTTACATAAGTATATATCCGTGCCAAATTACAGCTTTCTAGCATTGATAGTCCCTGAGCAAAGCCGCGGACGGACAGACAGACCGACAAAATGGTACAATAAAAAATTCTAAAACATTTTTTTTAGGATACCTCCCATAGACGTAAAGTGGGGGTGATTTTTTTTTCTCACCCAACCCTATAGTGTGGGGTATCGTTGGATAGGTCTTTTAAAACCAGGGGTTTGATAAGACGATTTTTCGATTCAGTGATTTGTTTGCGAAATATTCAACTTTAAAGTGCACATTTTCATAAAAATCGAGCGTCCCCTCTTAAATCTAAACGGGTGGGTGCAAAAATTTTAAATAATTCAGGAAGGTAGTAAGTATATCAAGCTTTCAAGGAAAAGTGTAACGGCTAAGTTTGTTTGACAATTATAAGTAGTTTAAGAGTAAATAGCAGCCTAAGGTATAAAATATACCTTAACTTGGAAGATTTCGAATAAAATACGAAATCCTTAGAAAAATATTACTTAATTATTTCGGAATGACTACGGAACCTTATTTTGGGCGTGTCCGACACGCTCTTGGTCGGTTTTTTGTAAAAAATAATAAGTTCACCTTTGTACTTATTTCTCAATGTCTGTCAATTCTGTTTGTTACTTACTTTTAGTGGGCGGACGACGGATGCAATTTACGTCAAAATCATGTCGGACAATATACGTAATATGGATATGACTACAATGAGGGCTATCGCGTATGAATTCGCCGCTAGAGGCGCTAGTGTAGCGTGAGGTCTCCGAAATGTCAAATCTCGTAGTTTTTGGGTGAGCTACGCGGGTTTATTTATAATTAGAATAATTTTGTGAATATTTTGCATTACTTACCTGAAATTAATTATGGCAATTATGCGTTACGGGGCAATGAATGTCCGTGTTTTGTCTTTCAGGAACTTTTGTCCTCCCTTTTTTTCCGAACAAAACGGGACTGAGCATCACTGTGGTTGCTGGATATTATGACATACGAAATACGTACGAAATACGTACGTACGTTCAAATACTCAATTTCTTCTTCATTATAGTTATACCTACTAGTGTTTGCCCGCGGCTACCCACGTGTAAACCATTAGGTAGATCCAGCAGATGAATTGAACTTCCGGGATTTTACTTAATTCCCATGAGAATTCCTAAAATTATTGTAGATTAACGTCGCAAAAAAAAAACTGTGCTAAATTTCTAAATTTCATGGTTCTGAACCTATCAGTTGAAATTTCGAATATTTTATCGAGGTCTATGTATTATTCCAATCACCAGCTTTCGCAAATTTTAGTTAAATCCGTCTAGCGATTTTAGCGTGAAGGCGTAGACAAACTATACACACACATACATACTCACAAATTTTCGCATTTATAATATTAGTACTATTTGAATTTAATTGATGTTAACGGTAAGTATTTAATAATATACCTAAATGTCACTAAACTTAAAAAAAAACTGTCATTTCACGAAAACGGTACGCACTTGTCATTGCACACATCTGTCTCAGGTAATTGGATAATAGTATTTTATGCAACAGTATCGTAATAGGGGTCCTTAAAACACGAGTGATGATGCTACTCTGTCCTTTACTTTTCCGTACAAAAGCGTTGCGGCAAAGTGCGATTCTGTCGACATGAGATCTGCCCAATAGCGATAATGGCCAGATGCTACTCTGTCCTTTTACTTTTCTGTACAGATGCGTTGCAGGCAAACTGCGATTCTGTCGACATGAGATCTGCCGAATCGCGATAATGGCCAGATGCTACTCTGTCCTTTTACTTTTCTGTACAAATGCGTTGCAGGCAAACTGCGATTCTGTCGACATGAGATCTACCGAATCGAGATAATGGCCAGATGCTACTCTGTCCTTTTACTTTTCTGTACAGATGCGTTGCAGGCAAACTGCGATTCTGTCGACATGAGATCTGCCGAATCGCGATAATGGCCAGATGCTACTCTGTCCTTTTACTTTTCTGTACAGATGCGTTGCAGGCAAACTGCGATTCTGTCGACATGAGATCTGCCGAATCGCGATAATGGCCAGATGCTACTCTGTCCTTTTGCTTTTCTGTATAAATGCGTTGCACTGGCGACCTGTCGACATGAAGCCGAATCGCGATAATGGCCAGGCTACTCTGTCCAGGTGGACTGACGACATGCGTGAGGAAGCGAGCGGGACAACCGTGGATGCAATGGCAAGTTGTCGTTCATTTTGCGTTCTAAGCGGGGCAGGCCTTTGTCCAGCAGTGGAGTCTTCGGGATGATGATGATGATGATGATTCTGTACAGATGCGTTGCAGGCAAATTGCGATTCTGTCGACATGAGATCTGCCGAATCGCGATAATGGCCAGATGCTACTCTGTCCTTTTGCTTTTCTGTACAAATGCGTTGCAGGCAAAGTGCGATTCTGTCGACATGAGAGCTGTCGAATCGCGATAATGGCCAAATGCGAATCCGGTGAATTACGTTTCTGTCCAAATACGAGTAATCCATTTATAATTTACTTTTTCTTGTTTTCTTGATGTTAGTCTAACATCTGGTAGCATGGTGTACCTACTTTATTTTACTTCTTTTATTTTGCCACTGTCGGCGTAACTGATATATATGTATATCATGCGAAATTGCTTTCAAGTACTAACGGTCTCTGAGCTTAGACGCGGACGGACAGACAGACAGACAGATGGACAGACATGGCGAAAATAAAACTAAAAATATTTAAAAAGCTTGGTAGATGCTTATTTTAGTAACTCAATATTATGTAAATTCGTTTTACAGGGATATCAGTCTTTAAAGGAATGTTTTATGTCTAATTTTTGTACCTACGTTGATTCTGATTTTTATTTTTGTTGTTAATTTTTGTGAGGGTTTTGTTTGAGTTCCCTTTTAAATGGTCCTTTTTGATAATAGTCATAATGACTGAGTAATTTTAAGGCATGGGCATCTTTTTTTTTTTATTAATTAGTTCTTGCTTGAAATAATTGCTTTTTATTCGAAAGTGGAGTATGGAAAATGCTAATTTTAGATATTTTTGTTTAGATACTTTTAAGTACAAAATTTATTGTTTTTTTGTTGAGATTTGCGGGAAATATTATTTATTGTTTTCTAAATAAGAGTTAGGAATGAAGATTTTGTTGAAACGTAATGTTTATTCTTTCAATTTCCTTTATGTTTTGGAGACCTAATTACATTTTCAACATTAAAATGAAAAATAGTAAATGGAAGACTGTCACTATATTTTTTTTTTCAATTTAAATTAAATATACATAACCAAAAGGAAAATGTTTTATTTTACCTCGTTATACGTTATACGTTATACATTTAAAAACTATCATCAATATTTGCGATTAAATAAAAATTGCACACAATTTATATATAGTTTGCTCACCATCACTAAAGTTATTTTGCTTTAATCATTTCATGGCTCTCCTGACTAAAAGCACATTTTTCGTAGTGACGGTATTGGATTTAACGTAAGAGATTATGAACTTGTGTATAAGTACTTGTAATTTTTATATTTACAAAGTTTGCCATATGATTCACTTATAACATCCTCCATTATATTAGTAAAGGCAATAAGCCACTGTAATCGTATCATGTAGGTACCTACCTACTCTTAAAGTGGTGAGCTAGCCGCGAGGCCGCGTCAGTTGCAGGCGCCCTCGCGACCCCCGCGACCCCCACGACCCCCGCCGCGCCCCCATGCAACCCGGACCCGAATAGCTTAAACGGGTTGATGGTGAATATCACCAACTCGAAATATTGTTATTGATTCTGAACTAAAATAAAAATTAATTAAGGAGATGTATGTTCGCGCATCATTTCAGAACAGCTGCATCTATTTGGTTACTTTATAAATTTTTGTTATTTCTAATTGTTAGGAGATGATTTGTAGGTATTAAGAAAATGTTTGAAATTTTTTACGCTACAGTAAAAAAAAAATTAAAAAAAATCCTAACATAAAATCAGTGAATGAGGCTTAAGATGCTTGCAGGGTAGATTTAGTTAGTATCTTTTTTTTCATTGGTTTACCCGTGCAAAGCCGGGGTGGGCGTCTATTTAATGATATTTAATTAGGAAGAAGTATTTCGTATTATTATCAAGTATCTGAGCAAAAAAGCTTCGCTCAGCTTATAGGTATTCGAAAACACTCATATTCCTAGAGGCACGACCAATAAAGCCAATCGATCTAAGATTGTTTGCCCTCGAACACCCAAAAAAATTATAAACATACGAAACAGAAGATTATTTTCTGTTTATAAATATAATATAGATTGTATAACCTAAGTACAATATCGATAAGATTCGAAAATAACATACCAATATTACTCCTAATCTCGGTCCCTGTACAATCCAATAAAGCGATGTGAAGTTGTAGCCATACCAACAACTGCAAAAATAAATTTATTATTATTGTACAGTAGGTACATAAGGAAAGTTCCGCAGTTTTTTATTTAGTCTAGATGCAATCATCAAGTGGCTTTTAGCGTGGGCAGAACATAAATTGTGGTATCCTACGTGTGCACACAGGAAAAAGATAGAACAAAAACAATATTAGAGATTTTTGCTAGTGATGAATCTTTTCTCGCAACGTTCCCTGGTTCAAACTTCTAAAGCCTAACATCACTTTGCCAGGTGTATATGTGATATGTTAGGTAGGTAAAATAATACCATACTTCCTTGAGTCGCACTAACGGAGGAGTGCCTAGTGCCAATAGATACGAGTATAATTGGAATATATGTAGGCGAATTGCTCTTCCAGATCTGCCTACAATATGTTTTACGGCAGGTAAGAATTTCCCGCACATTTTTATCAGAATAAAATAGCATACGGGTTTGTCTGCATAATATAAATATTGATCCTTGTGTCATTGCAAATCATCAAATGCTAAATTAAACGTAAAGATAAATAGATAGATACTTTGTTAGTAAAAAAATGTAGCCAGGAGGTCGATTTTACAAATTGTAACCATTAAAATACGTACCTATGTAGCATTCGACAATGTAAAAAAGTTGTGCAATAGGCAGGTACTAAAAAATTACCACTGGAATAAAATTTTCGACGACTACAGAAAATTAATGAGATCGATAATTTTCTTATAATCCACAGTAGTTTCTAATTTATTACAAAAGCATATTAATGTTTTAAGGGATGTTCCCTTCTTTCGCAGACAGAAATTTCATAGAATTTCGTTTCGCAGAAAATGTTTCATATAATATTTGGTCCTCGTATTTTTACTTCGAATATTATTGTTTCAATGACTATATACTTGAATAAAACATATTTAATAGAATTAGAAAGAAGAAAGAAAGAAAGAAAATACATTTATTCGGAAAAGTAACAAACTTGAACGATTACATAAATAAATAACACAGACAAGGAAAGCAGTTACCATTCACGAAACGGACCCACCTCAGCATAATGCCGGCTCAGGAGCTAGCGCTGGTCTTCCGGTGGGACCGTGAGGCCGTCATTGCAAGCTGCGCGCACGACCGGACCGTGTCTATTGTGAACGCGACCGTTTAAAGTCAGCGCTACCAACACAAGCATGTCATGTGCATGAAATTGACAACTGACACGGCCAACCATACGCTCAGCAAGCAAGACGAAAAACAAACAAACAAACAATAACAATTTTCAATTATAATATACAATACAACAATTTTCAATTATACTTTTCAAGGAATCATATAACCACTCCAATCATTATTTATAAAATTTATCAAATTGTAGAATTATTTTTGAACAAATATTGTTTGTTCGATAAAATATATTAGAATAGGTTAGAAATCGCTACCAGAAAAGTTGGTTAGTTAAGATTAGATTAGAACAGTGACCTCGTTAGAAACGACTCGCTACTAGAAAAGTAGGTTAGGTTAGAACTGCGACCACATCAGAAAACGGATTGCATGTTTTTCTTGGTAATAAGTTTTATAATAAGTTTTATAATAACTAAATAATATGATAATAATTAATATTTGATTTGTTATTATTTGATATGAATATCTAAACAAAAAAAAATATTTGTAACAAAAAACAATGATTTAAATTTCTTCAAAGTAAGTGTTCTGCGTATTGATTATTCTATGAAACGATAATATGATGAAAAATGTCTGTTAAACGAAATTCTATTAAAATGTTCAACCGTACAACCGTACAACCGTAAAACGTACAACCGTTTAAAGGTTATATTTACTAGCTATTATTTAGGTACACAATATGTTACGTTAGTACTTAGGTACCTACGACTATAATGATATGAGAAGTATCACAATAACGGTCCAAATTCGATGAATTCTATCTGGTAAGAGAGATTTTCTGTTAAACTTTTCTGGGGAATTATGAATAAACATTCTTATTTACTTACGTTTTAACTCTTTCCGTTCTATAATGTAAAGCAGTCATGACAGCCCATAACGCTGTAAGAATGACGGGCAAGCCCCATCCCGTGGCATAGTACACCACGTGAGAGATCCCCTCGCGCAAAGCATTCGCCGTGACTACGTTGTGCAAGTACAACCCTTCGATGAACATCCACATAAACATCACGGTGATCGCATACTCCAGGAGAACGTATGAGCTTTCGCAAAGGTAGGGCTGAAAATAGATAGATAGATAGATAGATTTATTTATTACCTAATGAAAAAATATATACATGTCAGGTAATTATAAGAAATTCACAAAAGGATCGTCACATTGTATACAAAATAATAATAATAGTAATAGGTATATGATAGCGGTAAGGTCACTGTGGGCAAGACCGTCTACAAGGCAAGTCCGTCAACACGTTATAACTTTTGAATTTGAAAGCGGTTCCTGCTTTAGCGTCCAGTCTATAAAGCAGTTTGTCGCACTTGTTCCCTCACTCTAAAACAGATGGCGCTGTGACAACGAACTTCAGAGTAATCCGCCTAAACAAGTAATTGCATGTATGGAACTCGAAATGATAGTGCGACGGTCTCTGCTAACAAAATTGTTAAAAATAGTTCGTGACAAGATTTTGCACCAGAAAGTAACTACATAAGTAATATAAGAACCAGTTATCTTTATTCTGTGTTTAATTTATCAGAAATTGGCTTACTTTTGTAATGATACGTACCATCATTTATCACAATAAAATTTCGTTAAGTTGGAAAGTCCGTCTACTATGTACAAGGCAAGTCCGTCATATCCTTCCCTTGAATCAGAAGTTACCAACTGTTTTTACGATTTTAATATTATTACGATTTCATAAGGCATTTTGATCTTGAAACTAGAACGGAAATGTGTTCCTCACCCTCAGCACTATGCTGTGGCACTATGTCACCGAAAATATGAATTAAAAATACCTATCAAATAAATAAATAATCAAATAAATATTAGCCCCAAACTAAGCAAAGCTTGCACTATCAGTGCTAGGTGACCCTCTTTGATCTCAGTAAATTAAAAATTAAAGTATTAAAATAAATTTTAAAATTTCAATTGACCTTTTGTTTGGGAAACCTTATAAATAAGTAAGTACTTATAATATATTTTTTGCCAAAAAAGGTTTACCACCCCATTTACGTAATATAGACTTGCCTTTGAATAAGAAAAATTGTGTTTATTCCGAATCTAAACCTTATGTTAACAAGTTTAAAGTACACTTTTCATTGTCTTATTTCATTTTTTTAAGGATTCGAATACAAACATATAAGCACCCATAGTATGGCCGATATCATTACTAGACGGACTTACCTTAAACTACACGGGAAGTCCGTCTACTCGCCGAATTTTAGAAAATATTATTTTTTTGCTTCATTTGTGAATAAAATGATCTGTCTCTATAGCTTAACGATTATTTATGAAATTCTTCATCGTATGCAAGTATAAGTGTTAACATAGGTGAATAATTAACGCAGCTAGATCACTCCGAAGTAAAAAAAAAATGAAGTATGCCGGTCTTGGCCACATTGACCTTAAATTAGAAAAACAAAGTCAGCCAAAATAAAAATATAATTAAATTTAAAAATAATAATAATAATAATCCTGGGTAAAACATGGTCAAGACGATAAAATTAAATATAAAATAAAAATAAAATAAAAATTAGTCCACAACAACAGGACAAAATATGTCAATACTTAATTAAAACAATAAAAAATTACAGTCACCGAATGTGTAAATGTCAAATTACAATTAAATACACTGAAAAAGAAAAATAACAATTAAAATATAAACAAATAGGTACTTAATGGTACAGACAAAATAATCATCAGTCATTAATATAATATTTATTTCCTTTTGAATCATATTATATTTAACCCCTGTTTCACCATCCACGGATTAAATTTATTTGACGGATAAATGTGATGCCGTCTCTGTTTGTTTTGTTCGAATAGACGGAGACGGCATCACATTTATCCGTCGAATAAAATTAGTCAATGGGTGGTGAAACAGCCCCTTAATAATTTATAGTAGGTATAATTTAAATTACAGCCAGTGTTTACTGTCAATAAAATAAAATAATGATATCTTAGACTATCCCAATGTTACAAAGTGATAAAATTTGGAGAATAAAGACAGCAACTCAACTACACGTTTCTTCGACCAGTAGCTTATTTGTGTTTGTTTCGGCGTGAGTTAGCTGACATTGCTGATGCGTTTAACTTTGTAAAATAATCTAAATAAAAATTGAATATAAGTAAAAGTACTTACTCGAACATGTTTTAAGGGGGCCTACCACGCTCTCTTAATATGATTCAGTTTAGGCTCTAAACTGAACTGCATCGCTATATTGTATCACGACGTTGCTTTTGCGATTCAGTTCAAGCACGGTTCAGCGACAGCGATACAGACATTTTCATTCACTCACTTCAAGCGGTTTTCGTACCATGACGCTTAACTTGAGTGGGAATTGAATCGCTTCAGTGTCAAATTTAGCGATTCATTACAAGTTACTCATTCTGTCAATTCTTTTGGAATTTTAAGTGTTTTACTTGGAATATTTTTAAGTTTCAAGAACTTTTAAACTTTTATTCAAGTTTTATAACTTTTCATAGGTACTCACGACATTGTGCTTCTTAACTCCTCGTTGATAAAACTAATTTTTCAGTGAGAAAAGAGACTCGTGGATTAGAGACAGCGTAACATTTTATTTGTAATCAACACAACGGTTGCTAAGAACACGGAATGACATAGAGTTATGGTTTTCCTTGGGTTTTCCAAAGGAAATAAAGAGGTTTTAGTATACAAAATTTGGTTTGCATATAGCGGCATCCCTTTCGCGACTTAGCGTTTCAGTTTCGGACCAGAGACAATATCGGTCTTTCATTCACTTGTAAACCATTGAGACTCAGCTCTGAGAAATAAACGTCGTGTTACCAATTTCGACGATTCAGTTTAGGTGCCTAAATTGAACTGCTCTGCGTTTGGATCGTTTATGAAATGATCATGGTAGGCCCCCTGATAGTGATAATGTAAACTATTCCTCGTACAAGTTCCAAAGAATACCCGGTAATTAAATATTCCCTGAGTGCCCACTTTACCGAAATAAAATGTAACACAGCAAACATTTTCGCTAAGATAATTCGCAACAGCACAAAATTTACCGCTACAGTCGCCAAAGCAAATATCTGTAGTTTTGGCACGGTTATGGCGAATCAGCAGCTATTGTATACGAAAAAGCCGTCGCTCGAGCGAATACATTTCGGATATTGGTTCTGTCCACAAGTCAAATCTCTTCACTTCGAGTTATGCTAGCCTCGGAACTTGTCCAAGTTCTTGTCGCTGGAAACCGGCAAATAGAACTCAGCAAGAATCCACCGATTCACTAAGTGCTCTTCAAACTTTTTCAATACACAAGTCACGTGTTCTAGCACATTTATATTTGAATTTTTTAGGCATTTAAGGTATATATCTATCCTTACAGTAAAAAAAAAACAATGCTCTTTTGATGATGTAATGGGTAAGGATTCGAACGTAGTTAGGCTTATGGTGCGTGCATAAGTGTTTTTCATCTCTCATACTCGGAAAGTGAGGCAAATCATATTATTATCTAACAACAGAGAGGAAAACTATACTTTCTTCCCAAGGGTGTAGATTTAATTAAAAAAATAAAAGTAATAAAAAGTAATAAGTAATTTGATGTCAATGGAACACAACTTAAGTACTAATTTTAGAAATAAATTGACTAAGTAAAATTCCTATTTAATCTACTGTTTGTCTTTTTTATTATTTTGAACATTTCAAATTTTGTTAAATAATTTATTGCTTAACAATACAATCAATTGTTGACCTTCGACCTATACTTAAAAAAAGTGACAATGTCTTGTCATGAATCGTACAATTTTTTAATATTCATTTTAGATTTTTTTATTCGATTACATTTTTTCTCATTAACTTAAATAATGTACCTATATAGGTTTTTTTTTACTTTCCTTGTAGTCGAAATGAAAAACAGTGTTTAACTCGGGAAAAACACCAATATCACACTCCAAATATTAAAGTTAGCTCGAGGGATATTGGTTCGTTTCCTCCCTTGTTGAACAATCTACTATTATTTTTATTTTCCTACATTTCGATGGGTCCTATGTATAAGGACCAGTGTTTTTTTTTCAATTTTGAGTTTTGTGCGTTATAGGTATCTATAAACTATATATGTATATATATTTAGATAGTGGATTAAAAAATACTGTTATTTAATTATTTTTCGTGTTTTCATTGACGTAAAATGGCCGAACTAGATACAATTTTAACGTAAAAGGGCTAAACCAAGGCTAAACGTACGTTTGATACTTTTACGCGGTAAATCCCGGAGCAGTTTTTTTTAAATCTGTGGGCATAACTGCCATTTAGGTCCTTGTACGTCAAGCGGAACGCCGCTACCCCGATACTACATCGTAATGTGATTGTATTACTTTTTTTAAATTGGTCCAAGTATCTTGGGTAACGTATTTTTTACCAAAGATTCTAAAGTTAAGACAAAGAACCACATAGATCTTTTTACTGTATTTTTGAACACAAGTATATTTCCCGGAAATTCACGTATATGAGCGTATGTACAATAACTTTTAATGAAAAAATATTTTAGTACAATTTATTCGTTGCGATTGAAGGACAGGGTACTATTTGCTAGTGTGCCAAATTTTAGAAGTCTCGGATACACCATCTCTGAGTTACGACAGTTTTTGACTTTGGAAGGCCGTCCTGTAAAGTAAGGATTTTACACTTAGGCCCTTATACGTAGGACCCACCGATTTATTGTACCTACAGAATCTTTCAGATAAGATTTTGAAGTCACGCACTTATTTAGCAGAAATGAAAGAAGATAGCACCGAGAGCAGTTGTTTTTTTCGCTTATTTTGACGTTTTCCAGTCGTTAAACTCTTACCATATTGTCGATGCCTCTTAAAGTGACGTTCTCAGAGGTGGAGCGGTCACCAAGCCAGCTGCGCACGAGTGCCTGGTCGATGTACACGGTCAAACGGATCAGTACTTGAAGCACCATAGCACTGAATAAACTCTTGTGGATCCTGGTGCGGTTGTTGCGTAAGGATCTACGAGCAAAGTATTATGTATCACACATTTGCTTGGGAAACATTACTATAAGTACTTTAATTTACTCAATAATTTATTAATATAAAAAAACGAATTTATCAGATATTATCTGTTTTTTTTGGGTCAATATAATTTCTCTTTAATTAGTAAAAAAAAAATTGAGATGTACCTAATTTGACCAAAGTATTTCTGTATCGAGCCTGAAAATAATTAAGAGAGCTGACTCTTCTTCTACTGTTTAAGTAATACTTTCTGGGAATCAAATTTCCGAATCAATTAGAAGAATACATAGTAATGTATTAGTTAGTATTTCATTGTAGTTATGTATTACTAAGTATTACCTACAATGCTAAAAATAGATTTACTACATATTTTATACTACTTACCTGTAATGCGAAAAAATAATTAGGGACACAATAAGCGCGACGAGCGATATACTAAACCCAGCTATTTCCATGTATCTAGTACTCTGGGCTATTTCGAATTTAAGCTGTAAAATAAAACTTTTATTACTGAAAAATATGCACTTTACCGGCAAATGGGCGTTGTAATTGCCCGTAAAAAAAATAAACTCATATAATATTTGATAGCAGATTGTACACGTTACTCTACCTGAGCATCACGTTCGTCGTCATAAACTTGTACGAAGAGTGTTTGGACCTCCGGCGGAAAGCAGGGGGTGTAGTTGGTCCAGCCCAGCGCGCTGGCTTCTCCCGGCCGCCGGCCTAGCCAAAGACCGCTAGCGCCACACCGGCGGTACGCAAAATCTAATTTAAACGCAAGTGTTTACTTGTTTGCCATTTGTTGTCTTTACTTAAGCATCAATTACACTGAGTAAAACCAACCCTGTGTATTATTGAACATTTAGTCAAAAATATTTAACGTTCAGTGAACTCTCAGCAAAACAAATTAAAATGATTTCGATTTGTTCAATGTAATCGATGCTTGACAAAAGTCTATTTAAAGCTAAGGTGTCAACATAAGTACCTACTTTAGTCAGAATTGGGATGCAGCAAAAGAAATAACCTATAGTTTTTACTTTATTTTTGGAAATAATAGGATATTTTTAGATACCATTTCATTGATTTTGAATTTGGATGAGTATTTAATTTTTTATATTTTTTCCACGTTCCATTGCCTAAAAAAATCTAAGTCGTACATAACATAATCAGTGGCAATAACAATTTGACAATAATTCAAGCACGGCTTATAGGGTTAGTGTTATTGACAGTTATTGACCACCGCATAAAATTTGTCATCGTTCATGCATCATTACCTCTCATATTTCGTTTTCTAGAATTTTTTTACCGTACAACGGCAAAACCGACTACACACTGGCAAAATTGTCCTCCAATGGACAGAGCCATATTTTTCTAAAAATCTAATCTTGCACGGCTTAGGTTCCTAAATAAACCATGACAAATAGTTTTATTTATTTCTCTTCTTTTAACTTCGATTATTCCTATGTTTGTTTAATGGTGTGATAGTAAATAGATATTTTTTATTAAAATCTGATATTTAATTCTAAATTAACTTTTTCAAATTTTCTTCATTTTTATATACTTAGGAAAATAGGGTTTGATATACTTTTTTTGTGCAAACTAGCTTTTGCCCGCGACTTCGTCTGCGTGGATTTCGATATTAAATACTCCATAGTACCTAATGAGATTTTCTCGGAGCAGGCTTGAAAGGCTCACTTTCTCGAAACGTACGCTTTCTCTAAAAGTGCACTTGTTTAGAAGGATCACTTTCTCGAAACGTACACTGTCTCTAAAAGTGCACTTCCCAATAGGTACACTTACTCAAAAAGTGCATTTTCTCATAAAATGCCATTTTTCAGATAGAGCCCATTCTCAGAAGATTTATTTTCAACTTCAACAATCTTAACTATTAATAAATCTCTAAATTTAATAATACCGGGCAATCGCATGTCGAGCCATGCTCAGTGTAGGGTTCCGTAGTTGTTCAACCGTCACAATAGGTTCAGAAATTAGACGCGGGGGACGCATTATGTTTGAACTCTCCGAGCGATTATTTACGTCGCTGTTGATTTTGTCCACCAACAAGTAAAGACCACTACCATTTTTCTAAGGCCTATTTAACGACACCCCACACAGCGGTGTTGAAGTAAAAAAAAAAAACACCCCACTAGATGTGACAGGTAAACAAATAAAAATATTTGTAGTATTTTACCATTTCGACGGCGTTAATAATACACATACTCATACCAAATGTGACTGCTTTGGAAAAGTGTACTTTTTAAAAAAAGAAAGAAAGAAAAAATAAATTTATTTATCCTAAATTCGGCACAACAAATAAAAATAAAATTATAGCTAAAAAACAGACAATCTTATACAATATCCCAGGCAGCACACAAGTCATATAACTGGCCAACAATTTAACCTTATGAAGGGTTAAGCTTTATTATATATGTATAGAAGCTGTGTGTATTGCCAAGTTCTCTATTAAAGTTGTTTTTGTTATGATAATGCTATTAGCTGAGTTAGTTCTGTAATTTGCCGATTTTATTTCTTAAAGCTGAATAGTCATGATAAATAGACCTGTTACTCAAGAGTTTGTGTTACCTTTTGTATAACACTGGTATAAGATTCTATTATCCAGCAGAGTACTGAATAATTGAGGTTCTGTTCTCTTTTAGCTGTATTACACACCACATCTTGACAGTTACACAGCTGCTGTATAAAGTAGGGTGTGGTTCCTGTTATGAAGCATATAGTTAGTTAACAGAATTTAAGGTAGCTGTTATAACTACTTTATGCCGCTTTAAGTACGAAATTACTGTCATGTGCAGCTAACTGGGGTAAAAGCAAAAGTAACAGATTCTTATGCAGAAGTTGGCTGAGTATTCACGAAAAGTAGACATTTTTTAAGCTAGCAGAACTATTTTGCAATATTTGTCAGCATTTATGCGGCTAGTAGTTTGACATTTCGATTTCGTGCGCGCGCTTATACTTAATATTAAAGTGTGTTGTGTAAATGCCGCCTATCAAAAAAAAATGCTAAAAATATACTGTGGGTTTTCATTTATTTTATGACTGAATCCTAATTGTTTGATTTATATTACGAGTGTGTATGATTATAGAACAGTTGTCGAAAATATGTTGTGGGCAGACCACTTTTAACCAGAGAACATCTGAATAAGTGGACACATAAGGTCTGTTATGCAGACATTAGACGAGGAGCCGCTGTGCAAGCAGACTTTATTCAGAATGAGCGTCGCCATAATGAATAACATAACCTATTAAATGATGAGAAATTTTATACTCGAAAACTCAATTATGATAACGAAATCGGTATAATATTCTTGTAAAAAGTATTACAAGGTTACTTTTGAACCCTCAAATGGTATAAGAACATAAAAAATATTTCACTCGTAAAAACAAACCAACGACGAAATGTTGTTTATTTCTCAAAAACCTGGCTTATCAGGTAGCGCGTAAAAATTTTGCACGAAATGTATATATGAATACACGGTAAAGTTGCATGCGCACCTACAATTTATTATTTCAAGCACAAATAAGCGTATAAAATTACCACTAGGACATTACAATTTGGCCATTTATTTTTTGCTGCTGTCACTCACCAAACAAGCGTGCACTTTTAATTTATTTTTGTGTTCGATTATGTCAACTTCAAATTTAATTTGAATAAATTCTTGATAAATGTTCTGAAATAAGCTTAAAGCTGTGTATCATCTGAATATCTGAGCTTTGAAGGACTAAGCATATAGTTCATTCATCATTCATTCATCTTCTGGATAACAGAGCTGTAATACTTGCATAAAAGAACAAAATGCTTTTATGCAGAAGATACTCAGCTTGTCGTACAATTATTCAAAACTTATTCATGTGTTACATTGCTATTACTCAGCTATTAGCGGTATAATTTTGTGCCCAAATTGCTTGAGTAACGTCTGAGTAAGCGCCAAATCAGCTAATTACGGTAGTCTTACTCAGCAATTTGTTTCTGTGACTGCTATTATAAAAAACTTACTCAGAAGGTTTGTGCTGGCTGTGTAGAATCAATCAATCAATTTTTGAATTAGTGCACCTTTCAAATAATTTCCCTAATTGGGAAAGTGTACCTTTTGTGAGTGTACATTTAGCGAAGTGCACTTTTAGAGAGTGTACGTTTTGGGAAAGTGAGTTTTTCGAGCCTGACCCATTTTCTCACACAAACTTAAATGTCCCACATTATCCGATTCCATGGGATTTTTTGAAAACTCCTTTCTAACTGCGGATAAATATCAGCTGAAAAACCTAATTACTAAGTTTACCATCTATGTATCATGCTTAAGGAATAACATTTTACATAATTATAGGAAGGCATGGTTACGCGTATAAAATGCAAACCAATGCGAGCCCCAAATCGTTTGACATTTACTCCGCATTTTAAGGAACCAAAAACTTTTAGAATCGATAACACCGTCTTATAAATCTCCCTGAATACAAGTTTAAAATGTGACATCGAGAGAAGTTATCACGCCGTTTTTCCTATCACGTGCTATCGGGGCCACGTGCGCTGTTAGTTTGCCTATTAAGAGTTTGTGAGTAATTGTGAGCACTAAATAAATGGCTTGCTGCGCGTGATGAAATAAAGGATAGAGATAGAAGCCTGTCCCAGCAAGTCATGCTGTTAGGAATACTTGGGTATTGAAATGTAGTTTTTACAATATTTCAAAATAAAAATAGACATGTTTGAGTAACGTGCCACGTTCAATAAATCCAGCATATGACCGTTAGAAAATATAGATGAAAACCAAGGCACCAACAGTAAAAGCATACACACTCATGACTTACTTTATACATACGAAGGTAAATGATAGGTAGCTTTTCCATGTTTTCTTATACTTAGTTAAAAAGGAGCATGTAAAGTTTCTCACGGGTCGTGTCGCTAAGCCGCGCTGGCGGGCAGTTCTGACTGGCAGCCGCGCCCGCCGGTGTGGGCGGCCAACATAAATACGTATCGAACGTCGCATTGCAATACACCGTTTCTGAAAGAGAGATTATTGATGTAATAGATTATTCTTTTTTCGTTCTGTTTTACCTAGAATAGGACAAAAAAGAATTGAAGCCGGAAGGTTAGAATGCGATACATAATGTATCACTCGTCGCATACCTACCGACCTAAGTCGGAAGAATGCCCCTTGCTGACTAATAACAAGCAATCTACAGCATTGCCAACCAGAATGTTCTGGTCGGCCAGTGTGTTTGTCGAAGAACACAGATTTTGTTCTGTTAATTTAGATCAGAAAATAATTGGTAGGTCTGTGGCCGGCGCACTCCGCGGTATAGGTGCGTTTCTGTAAGTATCAAAACACTCCACGCTGTCGTGGCGTAACTCGAGGGTTATGCGCTCCGCCCGGCACGCACGCTCGCAGTCTCTCGCTTGATTTTATTTACGCCGCAAGCGAAACGATTGTTTTTTATTACTATAATATGTGTGTGTGTGTGTGTCAAATTTGTCACGTTATTTTAATACCTATTAACCTTTTGAAGAATAAAGCAATAAGATTTTGCATTACACTGCAGCAACGCACGCTAAAATGTAGTATATTGGGTGGGTATATTTTTTTTTTCCAAGATGGCTTCCATCGAAAATAGCCTAGTGTGTATTCAAATCCAATGTGGTCCATCACAAAAGCAACGTTAATCAATATTTAATCATCTGTACCTTAATCCATACGCAACAATTTTCACTTCATTTCTAACCTTCACTAGTGTTTTCCGCGCGTAACAACCCTAGCCCTACACGTGCCGTGTGTTAGTGAACACGAGTTATGCTATAGACAGAGAAGCATAAAGTAGGCTCGATTCTTATGCCTAAACGTCACTTTTGTACACCAGTGAAGAAGCTTCTGTACTTGTACTAAACTTGTACTATTACTTATACTATGGTTGTAGAGAACTCAGACAATGGAAATGGAAATACACTATATTTTTTGATCTTTGACAATCAGAGCGTTTTCAGATTATCCGATCCGATATCGGATTGGTTAATCTGAAAACGCGCTCAACGAGAAGAGTGCCAGCCTCGTCATTCGTCTCTTTAATTGGGTGGTATTTAAACGCACATCAAAAAAATCCTTTTTTTAATCCAAAGTTTGCTTGAGAATTATTAGTATTTTAAGAGTAAATAGCAGCCTAAGGTATAAAATAAGTATACCTAAACTTGGAATATTCCGTACAAAATACGAAATCCTTAGAAAAATATTACTTAATTTTTTCGTAATGGCTACGGAACCCTATTTTGGGCGTGTCCGACACGCACTTGGCTGGTTTATAATATAGCTTCTGTTTTCATATAACATAACATAACACAGCAGTTTACCTATTCGCTGGGTGCAAAGTAGGAGGTGGGGGAACCACGAATCGATCGCAGCGCGCGCCGTGGCCAAACAAGGAACTTTTCGGCGGACCAACTGTCACTAATTTACTAGTAAAATTGACGTATTCGTGCAAAAATAAACAAATATGAGTCACAAAACCTACTACGTAGTTAACTGCAAGAACAGTGTCAAAAATCTATAAATTTCTTCGATAAATTTTCTGTAAATTTCTGGCCCCCCATAAAGAAAGTTTGCCCACCACTGACCTAAAATAATTTATTTGCCTATTAGAGGAAAAAAAGTAATGTCGTGCTGATGTATATTTTCAAATTATTTGCAGTAGGTACTAGTTTTGCTAAACATTTAGTTTATTTGTATTGAAATAATTTAATTGATGTAGAAAAGTATATAAATGATGAGAATAAATTGATAGGCAATTATTTACTTGTTATTTGATGTGCAATTAAATAATATTCCTCTTTCATTGTAGGTATGACTTCGATGTTGTTGTATTTTTCTTGCACCGGCCAGTGTAAGTAAATAAACATAAAGCAAACCTCTTTGGTTTGAATTTATAAATAAATATTAAATTACATAATAAAAAAATAAATCTGTCCATAATGTTTTGTGTGTGTAATGTTTTGTGTAATGGTTTGTATAATATCCGTTTAACTTTCGTAATTACAATTATACTGTCCAATTAATGTTGAAAATATACCAATTACTAGCTACTTCAGCTACTTTTAAAATTATAATTGGAATTATGCCTACTATCCAGTTTCTTTAGTATACTTCAGTTCAGCCACTTTAGAAATTTTACTGTCGCGACTATTGGATTTTTCTTTGTACCTCTGTTCAGAAATAATGTGTGTAGTAACTTTTATAATCTTATCTCGTTCAGCAACGTACGTTGCTGACTGTACGTACATGTAGCTTATGATATGAGCAAGGCTCCGCTAACACTGCATCTTCAACTTTGTACGGAACCCTTGGTGCGCGAGGCCTACTCTACACTTGGCCGGTTTATTAAATATATCTCACAGGTGTGTGTATGACAAGGTGCCCATACAAATATTCTTTTTATTGATTGGACTAGTACTCGTACAATATGACACCGATCGAGGGTGTCCGTTTCTAGTCCACTATTGAAAGGCGATTGGCACCCTCTATCGAAGCAAATTCAATTATCCTGCTTCCAATTATATTCATTTATCACGAGGTATAGGTACCAGCGCACTAAATCCTTTTTAAATAGATTTAACAATATCCGTCAGATACGTTTTGGTCTAATTTGTTAATCCTTGGTTACTTAGGTATCTATATATACCACATTCGATAATACACAGATCATTTATTTACAGCCGAGTTCATAAACTTGTGAGCAAAAATTTGATAAAAAAAATTATAAGAAAAAAATAAAACCGACTACAAAAAACCATGAAAATAATTTTCTACCAGTCTGAAATAGGTCCACTTCTGCTGGCTCGTACTGAGACACCGACTTCAGACTGGTAGAAAATTATTTTCATGGTTTTATGTAGTCGGTTCAATTTTTTGTTATTATTTTTTTTTTCACGCTTTTTAGTGTAAATAATCTAAGATACAATAGGTTATTGAAACGTCGAAATATTGCTTTTTCCGATGCAGAGACGTTCATTATTGAAGAGTCCGGTGCTTCATCACCCGTTTTACCATATGCATTACGAGGAGCATTAATTTCTTAGCAACTGTGTTATAGTTCAACCCGTGAAATACTTGTTATTGTGTAGTAACTCCGATGGTCAACTGTGGTCTTCATCATTAGTTCCACTTCACCAAATGATGATTTATTATAGGTGTCCCTACAATATTTGAAGAGTTCCCTCGATTTCCTTAAGATCAAATCATCAGATCCTGATTTGGTTCTTATTGAACCTAATTGAAGACACTGCTAGACGAACGCTAAAAAAATTCAAATCGGTTCATTAATGACGGAGTTCTGTGGTAACAAACATACAAAAAAAAAACCGAATTGATAACCTCCTCCCTTAGATGAATGATTGGTCTCGCGCGCTCGCTCGACTAGATACCGCCGGCGTACTTGTCAAATGCGGCAACAAATAGTACGCCGAATTCGGCGTACCCGAGCCCAAGGCGAGTCAGTTGCCTTGCAAACTGTGCGTAAGGTGCATGTACCGAATTTTTGTTACATTTTGGTTCTAAACCGAAGTAAAATGCCAGTTTTCGCAGTGAAACTGTTTAAATATAATACTACAAGCAGAAATAAGAAAGACCTGGGATCACCTACCATCAGTAAATATCGTATAATTTCGAAATTACAAAATAAAATAACATGAACCCTAAACGCCATTCTGTGTTGCTGCGTACACAAGAATCAAATTCCCCGTGGTTGAGTTTTTAATAAATTGAATTTTATTGTTATCACCATTAAATGATGATAAATTTTAATAACTTATTTTATTTAAGTATCTAAAGTAATTATTATATATACATAACCTAGTTCTATATTATTTAATGTTTACCTTTGTGATATATACACTGAAGGTGTATAAATTGTTACCCGACACTATTTAATTAAGGGGCGAATGTGTCTTAAAATTAAAAATGTTTTTCGTCTTCCCATTCAAAAAGCCCAATCAGCTGATTTACTTTAGGTATTAAGGGAAACGAAAAAATTTTTTTTTTTCGTATTTCTACCCATTTTCCTGAAATATTAACTTTTTACCCGACTGCCCGAAGGAGGGTTATGTTTTTCAAGCGTATGTATGTATGCATGTATGTATATTTTGTAAACATTTTTTTTTATTTTAGTCTTAACTAGCTGTTGCCCGCGGCTTCGCCCCCGTTGTTTTTTTCTGTATTTTCTTCCATAAAAACCTTCTCCTGACAGTAATGAACACAACAAAAAAAGAATTAGCGAAATCGGACCAGTCGTTCTCGAGTTTTGCGCTTAGCAACACATTTTACTTACTGTACATTATATTAGCTTTAACTATAGGTGCAACGTGTTATCTTAAGTACGCAAAAATTCTTAGTTGGTGACTCAGTCCATGAATTTTTAGTAATAATTTGTAAATATTGAATGTCCTTAAATATATATATTTTTTAATTAAAAGTGAGGCCTGAGCATTGATATACCTACATCATTCCTACCATTTTTTTAAAGAAGAAACCTACGCCTAACCTATACACAAACATATTAATACATTCACTCTTAATTACTTATTAATTTCTAAGTATTTCCCAAGGTACATTTTGTAACCAGTAACTTAATAGACCACAGAATAATTTATTTTCCCAATAATTCGGGTAACAGTGGAGCAGCTGGCAACACAATTCGTCACGCACACTAGCATCCTTGCAAATTGTCTTACACCGTTCTTACGCACACTACAACATTGAGTTGCCGCATTCATGAACCTTTTGTTTTTAGGTAGCGCGGTATCTAGTCGAGCAAGCGCGCGAGACCAATCATTCAATCTAAGCCTCCTCCTTTTTTGAAGCCTGTTAAAATATTTAAACACGCTTCTATGCCGTTAACAATAGAGTCGTGTTCAGATATTTTTGATCAAAATTTTGCTCACCTACCAGATGTGCTATCCGTATACAATGAAGTTTCTTGTGAATTTGAATTGCTAGTCTTTAATCTCTCACACGCGGACCTAAGCTGTTATTAAAATGAATGCCGCTCTTACGAGTATATTATCAATCAGTTAGTCTCGCATAGTGTAAACGGCGGGTAGGTTCGTTTAATACAAGTAATAATGCCGAATTGTACTGATAGAGTGAATTGTGTCGGACTATAGAATATTTATGTATGCCAATGACGTATTCAAAAAAGTTAACAAACTTGGTTCTCAAACATAGCACCATACATATACTGGTCGTTAACTTCAAAATAGGTCCGAGTCTCGTAGCACATGGTTTACGATGATTTGTTGCGAACTTACAGCTTTATTTCATCATAAAATATAAAAAAACTTCGTTTATATACGAGTATAAGCAAAACAAGACAATACACATGCGGGGATAAATAACAACAAAAAACAACGGGTAAGTGGACATAAGTAAGTACATTATTATGTTATTTCTTTAACAAACAAAATAAATAACCCTCATTTTGGGGAGATCGGGTAAAAATAGACCCGGGAACTTAAAAACATTAGAACGGCAATTTTTCTTTTGGCTTGTAAGTGAGGAAAAAGTCTCTGTACTGCGGAATCAGAACAGGTGTCTGGCCGGGTATGCCGCAGTTTGTCAAGGTTTCTTTTAATTGTTCTTCGTCATATCCTTTTAGCTCACACAAATCGGACAGGAACTCATTCCATTCGTCCCAATTTAATTCTGTTTTGCTAAAAAAAGAAAAAAAAGTATACATTCTAAACCATTTATACGGAGTATATAGGCACCTACCACACGTGCTGCAGTTGGTCGCTTTGCAAACGAGTTCAAGTAGACAGTTGATGTTTTTGTAAAAATTATTACAATTAAACGACTTATTTCATTGAAAGCTTAGGTGAAAGGAGTGTGTGAAGATTGTGTGAAGATTCGATTTTCACTACTTAAGCTTGCGTGGAAAATCATAGGATTGGAGATCATTTAAAAGTTGATCTAAAATATCTACGGTAGAGGTTATTTAAATACTTTAATATATTAATATTTACTTAAGCTAGAAGATGCTAAAAATGTTGTTAGCACCTGAATTTATAAAAGAGAATACCAGTTTCCGTCATAGTCAGTTTCCTGTCTTCCAGCAGTTTGGCTTGCCGGAACCAATAGTCAGATCGGTACAAAGTAATCGTCAAACCACTTCTTTTATTATCCATAAGTCTAGCATACTCGTAAAACTGCCCTTCAAGTGTGGCTGCTTCCTCATCTCCCATCGTCTACGTATCCAAGAGAAGGAGAGAGAGAGATAATCGTTACTATATTTTTAACCGACTTCAAAAAAGGAGGAGGTTCTATGTTCCGTTTTTTGTATTTTTTTTAATGTATGTTCGCCGATTACTCAGTCAATTGTGGACCGATTTTCAAAATTATTTTTTTAATCGAAAGGGTATTCTTTTGAGGTAGTCCCATTGTCACCAAGTGAAGACCTGATGATGTGATCCTAGGGAAATCGAGGGCAAACCTCAAATTTTATAGGCACACCTATGGCGATTTTGGCATTTTTAGCATTAAGATGAGCATTTACATTCAGAAAGTATCATTTGGTAACCTGGACCTGATGAAGAAGACCGTGATGACCAATGGAACTCATCAAAGCTAAGCTCGTCTATAAACGATCATAATTAATATACCTAAGATTAATATACCTAGATAAGCGACTAAAAAGAAGCTTTAAGTTAATGATTCTTTCGAACTAATATGATGCTAAAGCCAGAAGGTAGGCAACGGAGCTCTGTTATAAAACAAAGTAACTAAGTCGTGTTTGGGATTAATAGAATCGTTGTGTGATGTACTTTGGCTACGAATCACTAAAAAGTGAGAAATAAAGAAAATTTTTAACAAAAAAGTAATACCGACTCCAAAAAAAATAAATGGAACCGACTACAAAACCCTTAAAAAATATTATTCTAGGTACGTAATAGCTCGAAGTCGGTGACTCAGTACGACCCAGCAGGAGGGATTGAATGAAACCCATAGTATGTAAAAGAGGTATACTACTTTTGTCCCACTCCTGCTGGCTCGTGCTGAGTTACCGACTTTGAGCTAGTACGTACCTAGAATAATATATTTTAAGGGTTTTGTAGTCGGTTCCATTTTTTTTGTTATTTTTTTTATTTACTTGTAAATGTGTAAGATGCGACTGCGCGTACAAATCTACATAACAGTTATATTTTTTTCATCACACAGCGCCCTTACAGGCAGGCAAGCTAAATAGGCTCTAAATAAATACTGAGGTCTTTTTTTTGGCATTACAGGCTATGGGACTGTAATGGTTTTTTTTATTTGTGGCACCACATTGGTAGTGCCTGATAAGGTACATGTTCAAATTCAAGCAAAGAGGTACCTACTTTCCTCAACTCAAATAAAAACTAGCTTTAAATAGTGTTCATACAGAATTTTTATTGCAATCTAACTTTATTTTGGTTTAAGAATGATAACAACTACTTAAGAATAAATAAGTTTTAGTTTCAAACAGTGTGCCTATATTTTTTTAACTGCATTGGAAAAGGCAACGGATTCAAAATCCATTACATTCGTTAGGCTAGGTAGAAAGTATGGTAGGTAAGTAGGTACGTTACATTTTATCTTCTAATATATACAATTCTCGGGTCACAATGTTTCTGACCAAACTCCTCCGAAACGGCTTGACCGATTTTTATGTTTTTTTTAGTGTATAATATACGGTAGGTCTGAGAATAGGATGTAAACTATTTTTCATACTTCTACGCGGACGGAGTCGCGGGTAACAGCTAGTAATCTATGAAATAAATATACTTTTCCTCCCTAATGTGATGAAAAATATAACGTTTGTTTTACGGGGGGTATGGGAATCACGAAACTCGACTCAGAAAGCCCTGCCCTCGGCGGCTTTCTGGTGTGTTCCCACTACTTCCACAAGGGCGGATCCACCGTTGTGGGCACCATGGGCATGCCCACATAGGGTTGTGGTTGTTGGTTACGATGACGACACCTTTCACGGTCTATTGAGACCGATAAGCCAATGTCTTGATGCGCGGCAAAAAGGAAATAATCAAATGCAAAAGTCGTTCATAAGTCATGAATTCGATTGTTATTAATGAGCGAGTTCGTACTCCGACTCGCACTTTGCCAATTTTCAGGTCACTGTGACCACAATCTTTTTTAAGGGTTGGATCCGCTCCTGTACTTCCATTGACTGTACTATAATAGTACTATCAGTGGAACTAGTGGGAACACACTATAGGCTTCTAATAGTCTCTTTTGTACTGGGTGGCCTTACTTACCTACCGCACTTATGATTTTCAATGTGCTAATATTATTTTATTATATATCGAATCGAGCGCGTGGTACACGTGCGTAAAAAATAACGTACCTATTGTGCGTAGGCTGCTACTGGACTGATCAACAATTTTATGAAAAAAAAAATAATAAATATTAATTAGTATGTATAGAAACTTGGATAGCGTAAACGTTTTTACAATGAAATAAAATCAAAAAATATGAAGCTTATTTCACAAGTTACCTTTTAGCACAGTTAAACAAGAATTATTAAACAAATAAAGTTTTCTCCGTAGATATGGATTTTATACATGTAAAATCGACGTTGTCAAAGCGACAAGTTTACCACACGTTGCTAAGGAACATAAAAATAATCTCAGGGCGGCATCACATAAACAGTTGAAATTCGGTTTAAGAAAAACTGTCTAGAAACCAATTCCATAATTCAAAGGAACAGCAGAGAAACTAAAACCTCTTTATTAAAGAGAAGTTTTATTTAATCCAGTGCAATTATGCGGGTACGTAAACTCTTTTTCATCACACTTGCTCGTAAACAGTGTCGAAACATGCACGCTACCTTGGTTGCAACCCCCCAAATAAAACCCTCGACCTTAATATGCTTGTCATGAAACCCGTGGTTGGTAAGTGAGTCATTGCCCGTACTAATTTTGTCGTCATGAAGCCCAAGGTCGGTAAATGAACAGTGCCCGTACTGAAGCTGCTGCGCCATGCGCGCGCTGCTGCAGGACCACATGGAGGAGGCGGAGGGCGGCACTGCCAAGAGCGCAGCCTTAGGTATCGCCAATATTTAGAAGAATTATATTTTTTCTTTTACGAATATAAAATTTTACTCGCAAATGAAAAACATTGTATGTCGCACGGGCGGTACTAGAATTACGAACATCGCCTCATTAAAGCCCTCAGTGTTCGACTTCGGGCTTCTAACAGACTCTCGTTCGTAATTCCTTATTTACCGCCCTTAAGACACAATGTACTATTTACCCAACTGCAAGGAGTGGTAATGTTTTTACTTGTTTTTTTCATTTATTAAAAACCGTTATCTTTTACACTTCGTTTCTACGGCAGGCGAAAAAACGATCACTGAAGAAGGTATATTATATTTTGTCCGAAGCACTTTTTCATCATTTGCTCTTAGTACAAATTTTCAAGGAACGGGCTGTTAGTGGTCACTCAAGACAGTAAAACTTGTTGCATCATGTTTTAGAATGACATGACATTGATTAGATTTACATGCGAAAGTTTACCCATAGTACACTTTTACGCCTGCCGTAAATACAGAGTATAGCTTCACCTGTCTATGTACAGTCAACTACTAAGAGATATATCCATCTTAACCTAACAAAATGATTTAACTTTTCGCATGCCATAATTAATTACCCTTGGTCGGTGACATTTCTAGTAGCAGCAAAACCTTACATTATCATCGACTCGTTTAAAGTGCAACAATTATGTATTCCGCTACGCTTCCTCCGAATGTACACTAACAAACCTCTTTTACTATCTACCGATATATTATGACAAATATAAGCAAACATTTAATGTTCCAAAACAATGTAACCAATATTATTAAATTTAGAACAGGACCTTATATTACGAAGTGCAAAATTCAAACTTCGTTTCTTGCCGTCCTGTTGACGCTTATACGAGAGTGAAAGGGACGGTACGATACGAACTTAGATTTTCGAATTTTGTAGTATCTCCCTGAATTCAAGCAAGCCGATTCGATGTTCAAACACTTAAATTTTCTTCTTCATTATAGTTATACTAGTGTTTGCCCACGCCTACGCACGCGTGAACCATTAGATCCAGCAGAAGAATTGAACTTCCGAGATTTTATTTAACTCCCACGAGAATTCCTAAAAATAATTGTAGATTTCATTAACGTTGCAAAAAAACTGTGCAAAATTTCATGGCTCTGAACCTACCAGTTCTGTTGAGATTTAGAGATTTTATCGAGATCTCGTGGGAATACTGTGATAAAAAGTAGCCTATGTATTATTCCAATCACCAGCTTTCGCAAACTTTAGCTAAATCTGTCCAGCCGTTTTAGCTTGAATTAGTACTATTTGAATTTAATTGATGCTCGCGGTAGTTAATAAAACAAATGTCGCTAAACTTAAAAAAAAAAAACTGACGCGTCACGAAAACAGTACGCACTTGTCATTGCATACATCTGTCTCAGGTTATTAGATAAATAATATCTATTTAGTGTGTTGGTTACACTTTTTTGGAACATTGAACGTTTGCTTACATTTGTCATAATATATCGGTAGATAGTAAAAGAGGCTTGTTAGTGTACATTCGGAGGAAACTTGGCGGGATACAATAATTGTAACACTTTAAACGAGTCGATGATAATGTAAGGTTTGCTGCTACTAGAAATGTCACGACCAAGGGTAAATAATTATGGCATGCGAAAAGTTACATCATTTAGGATAATTACCATGGATACATCTCTTTTTAGTTGACTGTACCTATTTTACGCATAATATGAAGGGTCCACGGAAAAAAAACGTCTTGGCAAGTTGGCACGTTTTTTTAAAATTTACTAAGATTTTAATCTAATCATTACGCAAAGTATGACTTACCATTGAATTAAATAATCTGAAAACAATATAAAACAGTTTTTATTTTATTTTATTATTTTATTTATTATTATTTTTTTCCGTCTTGGTTTTTGATATTTTGTGTTTTTTTTATTGTACTTATAATTGTTTTTTTTACTGTTATTTATTATTATTTGATTAATTTTGATATAATTGAGAACATTTATTTAGGTTTAAGTTGTCTTTTATTGTATTTTTCTTTATATTTTATATATTAATATAGTACTTACTCTGACTCTGAATATAAAACATATTTTTTTAACTTTTTATTTAATTGTTCGTGATGACTAGGTAACTTTCAAACCGCTATAGTTAACTAAAAAGTTGCTTAGGTAACCAGATCAACTTTGCTTTCTTGTTGCACAAATAACTATTGTTTAACTTAACTGTTTCCGAAAAAAAAAATCATTAGGTACAGTCAAGTGTAAAAATATGTACGTATTCAAAGTTTCAAAAATATGTACCACAGACTCTTATTCCATCGCAATAAGGCCGTAGTAACATAATATTTTTGAGTGGTTCGAATGGATACTTATTTTTGCACTTGACTGTACCTAGGTACATATTATGTTAAATTCATTGAACTTCCGAAAGAAGATTAGTTATGTTACTTTAAAAAATGCTATTCGCACTGACGTTTTGCAATATCAAATCTATGAACCTATGATTTAACATTGAAACATCACAATATCAGTGAATTGCTCGTTTTTTGACTCGTATAATCTTTTTTGTGGTAGAATTTTCCAGGACCGATAAGTTTGAATAAGTAATAACGAATTCATCAAGCTAAAGTACTCAGTTAAGATTTTAAAAAATATCGCTAATCCATAATTATTTAAAGTAGGTACCAGTTAAATGTCACATTATTACAAGTATTTTGACATCCTGAAGCTCGAAACCGACGGTTTGATCATAATCATTAAAGCTTGCATTTTCATAAAGTGCTCGGGGTATCTTTATGAGGTCAAGGCTAATATTTTCATGATGAAGGATCGACCGAGTACATTATGAAGAGTCACTCGATCCGTCACCGGACTTACATCCACGCATTTAATTATAGACTGAACTTGAGCAAAACTTTTTCTCGAGAAGACGTACTTTTCAAAGTAGGTAACGTAGCACTTTATTGAAGGTAATGTTTTTAAGGTCTCAAGTTGAGTCAATTATGATGCTGACACCTACTATGAAAAAGAATGAAGTAGTAGATGAAGAAGAGGAACCAGTAGCAAACCTCGACTCGCAGTTTCTAGAGTTTGCTAAGATGTTGGACAGACAACGTCCCAGAGACACCATCACGCTCTATTGCTCGGACTATTGGATGAGGCAAAGCAAGATCATAGACGATAGAAAGGTCACCATGACTGATACGGGAGTCACGTGGTGGAAGTTCAGGTAAGTGAACTTTTATTGGTAGGTACTTACTTGACGAAATCCTGAGTGTTTCGTTCAGTTTGTGGCGTTCGAGTTAATACTTTAATGTCCTTTATAAAACAAACAAAGCACGCTCTGAAAAGCTCTGCCACGAATCTCTTAGTTCTTAATATCATTTATTTGTAGATATCTAAACAACCAAAGCCAACGAATAACGGTTTATAAAAAAATGGTTCAGCCATTCCGAACTAAGCTGATACTTAGCTAAATCGATTTTTTCTTCAATAAAATTATTCTCTAGATTGTGGGTAGAGAGCTGTGTTTCTAGATCTCGAAACATAAACCAAACATGTGGAGATTAAGGTTAAGTAGTTTCAGTGTTCGATTTAAAATACTAATCTTTTTTCCTTCCTGCCGTCGTAACGAAAAGGGGCACAACTATAATTTTTTATGAAATTGAGTAAATACATAATCAGAATCAGGAAAAACAGGCGCATCTGCCTGATTTTTTGTACAGTATTTCTTGGAGATACCGTTAGCCCAAATGTCACAAATGCCTGAAATATTGTCACTGCTTTTAAAAAAAACTCGTAGCTCAAAATAGATATTTTTCTGAGTGAACTTTATAGACATTATACATCAAGGTTCAATTTTGTTGACATATTGATTTTAGATACGACATTTTTTTAAAGTAGTGACGATATTCAGATTTACTATTAGATTCATTAAAGCAAAGAGGCATATTAAATATAAATAATAAATATCACGGGACAATTCACACCAATTGACCTAGTCCCAAAGTAAGCTTAGCAAAGCTTGTGTTATGGGTACTAAGCAACGGATAAATATAATTATATAGATAGATAAATACTTAAATACATATTAAACACCCAAGACCCGAGAACAAACATTCGTATTTTTCATACAAGTAGTCAGGTTCTCTAACCACTAGGCCATCTGGTCGTCTAAATATTAATTTGGCTATGGTTAATATGCTTACCCAGTTAAAAAGGTTTATAGCATTCTTGCAACCATGGCACAGGGGCCTTTTTAAGATTTATATTAGTTTTTAATTATTATTATTAAGTTTTTATTGTTTAAATCATTTATTATGTAAATTACATACTTATTACTTAATAAAAGAAATAAACGTTTAAAAACATCGTTAAAAAGGTTCAGTTCAGTGATATATTAAAAATAAAGGGCCTACGTATGTAGGCTTAATGTGCTTAATTTTTAATGTAAAATGATGTTGAATATTAAAAGGAAAAATCATAAATAACAGAAAATATGCCTATTTTTCCTAACATTGTTTTAACTTGTCTAAAATGTTCAAATGAAAAGGCACATTTTTAGTTATGCCTTTACTACCTACGTTGCAAGACTATTTTACTTTATTTATTTTGTTTATTTACTTTATTTAAAGCAAAACAAAAAAACTTTCAACATTTATTTTCTCGAGTTTAACAAAATATTAGACGTGCACCTTTCGCATCTAAAAAAAATAAAATTTTAAAAATTGAAACTGTTTATTTCTCTGAAAATTAATAATATTCAAATTACATTGCTTAACTTCTAATCTTAATTTAGGTATTAAAGATTTAAACTACTAAATGGTTAGACATTAAATAAAAATCGCTTAAGGACTCATCTTATCTGATTACCAGGTACATTTTCCAGTTTTTATATGTAGTTTACTTGGAAATCCATTTAAGATACTGGGCAGTATGCTCGTCTATACTCTTTGGCCATATACATTGTTACTCCTTGGTATTATATAGGATTTCGACGTCAGAATTGATACTTGCATTATTTAACCTTTTACAGTAAAACCGAGTTAAGCCAAAAAGAATGGAAAGACTATCTTAAAGACCTTTGTGCTCTTAAGGCGCTGGATCAAGAGTTGGTTGAGGAAATGATGACCAACTGCGGACTACCAGGCCAATCCCCAGTCCACGTGCCTCGGTATAGAGACTTTTTCCTAACGTATAGGCCAAAGAATTATTTATTAATTTGTGAATCCGTTGATAGCACAGGAAAACCAATAAAAAAGAAATAGATAATATAGGATTACTCGCGTGTCTGTCTGCTTGCCCGTATGCCATAAGTCATAACCAATTTGCTTCGTAACTACCGACCCGATTGACTAGAAAATTGGTGTACAATATAAGTTGGTGATCCAAAAACGTAAATAAATGAATAAGTAGGGGTGACTTTTTTTTGGGGTGAAATTAAAAATAAAATCGTTAACTATTATTTGTGTGACATGTCAAATGAAGGCTTTTTGTGGGTTTCTTAAATATATGTTTTTAGATAAAAAGAAAGAAAGTATCTACGGAACCCTTTCCAGTCCACGCCAATTTAACTAAGGGCGAGTTCTATGGTTTTTTTTATTACCATAAAGTCGTTCAGGTACTGGATCCCCTTTCCAACCTGTAGTATTTTACCATTGTAAAGTTTTTTTTAAATATATTATTACTATTTGTAATAAATACAATACAAATATTTCCAACTTATTGACTAAAATAGTGGATAAGATAGCTTAATTATTGTCAATTGTGTTAGTTTTGTTAGTTGCGACTTTGTGGTTGCGACAGATCTGTAGCTCTAAAGCGAGGGTAATATTGCGATGAAAACGGCTCAAGACGTTTATTACTCGCTTTGTATTACGGTTGAGTGACCTTAATAGGTACCAATTTCTCTTTCTCTTAAAGTTTAAATGAACCCTAATGAATTAATTTAATTGTTAAGCATTAATTGTTCGTCTGGTTCTATAGCAACTTTAATTTGTTAGTTTTTACTAGGACTAGTTTTTTTTAGAAAATTCGGGACAATATGTGAGATTGGCATGATTTTTGTAGAGTAAGAGGTGATTCATAAAAATAGTCTCAATTATGCTTTAAGAAACAGAAATAGCTTACAATTGGTAAGTTATGTGTGCACAAATAAAGTAGTGTGAGTATTTGGGTACTTAAAACATACGATAAATTAAATGTATGATGATCTAAGTGATAAATACGTAGGATACTGATGTGCCATGGAAAACTTTCTAATATTGCGGAATTATTTATACAGGAAAATTTCAGAAACTTCTCACAATTTTGTATGGGGATTGAAACTTTCTGTTTCTTAAATTTAAATGTCCTATATTTCTTGTGAAAATTTCCAGTAATTTCAGAGAACTTTTCCAACTTGCAGGTGCAGGGTGGGTTTTTGCAGGTGGTAGGACCTTGTGCAAGGTCAGCCCGGATTGCTACCACCATCTTGCTCGCTAATCCTGCGGTGCTTGCATGGTTGTGTTTCGGCGTGGAGAGTAAGGCATCCGGTGAAATTACTGGCACTTGAGGTATCCATCTTAGGCCTCTAGGTTGGCAACGCACCTGCAATACCTGGTGTTGCAGATGTTTATGGGCGGTGGTGATCTCTTACCATCAGGCGTACCCACTTGCTGTTTGCCATCCAATTGAACAAAAAAAAAATTTTTTGGAAACTTTCTGCAACGTGCACATTTCTACGTAGGAATTAGCTTTACCCGGCTGATAAACAAAATTTTGATGCCTGTCCAAACACCCTTGATAGAGAGACAGCAGGTCATTGCGGTCCCCGGCCGCCGACAGCGTCGAACCCGTCTTGTTGGCCGGCCTTAAAGCCAGCACACACCAATCACTTGCTGCGATTAACTGAAAATCTGAAACAAAATAAACCAGCACAGTAAAGCTCAGTTTAGTGGTGCTAGAAAGATCTTTGCGGCGCCCGATCGACCTAGTGCTCGTTATAGTCATTAATTTCACGGCGTTGCGATGGGTAAATTTGGCCTAAGATAATCACAGGAATAAACCGACCGCTGAATGTTAGTTTGATTGTTCATGCAGCGTTACACGGCTGTAGAAAATATGTAGTACTGTTTTTAGGGTTCTGTACCTAATGGGTACAAACGTCCCGTGACTCTATTACTAAGACTTCGTCACTGTCCATCGACGTTATAATCTTTATATCTATCTAGCACACACACACACACACACACACACACACACACACACACACACACACGCGCGCGCGCGGCCGCACGCACGCACGCACACACACACGCGTTAGTAGAATACCTATTAATTTAAAGCGTCGAAGTGTCGGCTATCGGTATGGAGACGGTAGCAGCTGCCCGCTGAAGCTCTTTGCGTTTATACTCGAAAAAAACCATTAGGTACTCTACTGAAACCTTTTTGGAGGTTTGGAACAATTATCGGATAACTGGAACCGTGTTATTCTAGTTGGCTTAATTAAATTTATTGGTTACGTCTTACGTGTAAAATGAGAAAACAAATTGATTTCTTTGAATATAGCTGTCGTTCTAAAAACGTGATTGATTACGAAATGAACCACTGCTATAAAATACTGTACGTTTTTCCCTCCACACACAAACTTGTCGATCACCACTTTATATCCCTAAAAGTATAGATTAGAACCGAGTTTGCCAGAATAGTTTCCTGTCTATGAATTTCAATCAATGGATCCGTTTAAATACATAATAATATAGATATACCTAAGCTATGTCAATCCGGTAAGTTTGTTGTTGTGAGGGATTAACAATTAAACTGCGTTTCCATCAATAATGCGCGAGGATACACGACATCAGCGCTACCTATAGTGTCTGCAACTTTGTTGTCTCCTAAAAGAAATATCCTTCATCTTAGGTTAGGTCTGAGGCTCTGACATTTTGAAATTCCATCGCAACATTATGACAAAAATCATGCAAAAATCAAATCTATTACGTATTAATTTATAATACAACATTACAGTACGATTATCTCCACTTTGACACTCGGTGATTCTACAATGATTGAAATCAAGATTTGGCCATGGCCGCGACAACGTCTACTCCGGCTTTGTATATTAGACAGCTTGATTGTTAAAAAAACAAAACGAATAGTATTTTGTCGTAATTTGTTTGCAATTTACCTTTACGATTCAAACCCAGACATTCCGAGTGTCAAAGTGGAAATAATCGTAGTACTGTACCGTGTTTTGGGTGGACAAAGGGTTGTGAATAATTTTGGTCATTTAAATTAAATGAGATACTTAAGTAAAATTTATTAAAAAAGTGTGTTTCATTTTGGTTACGTCAGTGTTTGTTTACTTCATGTTTAGTTGTACATTTACTGTAAAACAAAAAGGTAAAGCTATTTTAATGGTTTCTTTAAATAATAGTAAACATAATTATATAATTTTTAATTTTTGTATTTGTATTTGTAATTGTTCTTGTATCCTAACTAAGATAACCTAAATCCGGTAGGTCCACAAAACTGCCTATATATGTAAATTTAACAGCTGACTTATTTACGGCTCGCAAAACACGACAACAATGTATCAAATTACAGTAACAGGTCGTATCAATATTATGTAATTCATAGTACGATACGACTTTTTAGAATATATTGCAGAATTTCATTCCCGGCGTGCTGAAACGGTAGGTAATTAGACCAATCAAAACTAATCGTCTGCTGCATGTGAAATTAAATTTACCAATGAGAATGCTTCATTCATGACTTTTATGAGATGTTTTTTTTTCTTAAATGCACTATACATATATGCACCAAATGCTTTAATTTTTTTGAAGTATGAAAAAACGCCACAGCATCGCTGCAGGTCGGATATGACGAGAATGACGTTTTGATTTTTTAAATATGTGGATGGGTAATGGCCACTAAGAAAGAACTCGTTAAAAAAAATATTTCACAAAAGATAAACTAAAAAGATTCGATATTACTTGTTGACTTACTCAACTAACATAGGTAGGTACTAACAGGGCAAGATAAGTAAAAAAGCTTGTAATAAATTTTTTTTTTGCTAAGAAATGAAAATATTTATACCACAACATTTTTTTTCTTGAATTTGCTACGGCGTAAAATGTAGGTACAACGATCAAGATGTCTTTACTGTTTCGACAACGCTCGCATCGTACGCATACAGCAAACACGGCCGCGGGAAGGAGATCGCGCGAGTGACAAAACAGGAACAGTGTTCAATAAATTCAAGCTTGCATCATAAGACAAACATCTATTTCTAAAATTAGAAGTATAAATAAATTGCTTTGTTAATGACAGATATGACAGATGACATCGCCTACATTATTTCTACTTTTGGCCACTATGAGCGCTGTGATAGATTTCATTACCCCCACCTAGTACCTACTTCGCACCTAGCGAATAGAAATGCTTCATTTACCTCACCTCGCTCCATGCTCGGTAATGAAGCGTTTCTATTGGTTAATGAAAAAAACACATCATACATCCAACGCAACTGTATGAAACGCAGCTGTATGAAGCTAAGAATAAAATACCTGGGCGACCGAGTTTCACTCGAGCTAAAAATCGATAATACGGGTTTTAACAGATATGAAAAAACCTAGATCGATTGTTTGCCCCGAAAACCCCCACTTAATCTACATCATTTAAAAAATAGTTTCTGAGATAGGTATCCGCTAGATATTCGTAATAAATAAATACTTAAACAAGAATGACGCAATAATCTTAAAACAAATAATTTAACATTTTATTTTGTGGTTATAAATCAAAGTAAATAAACAGTAAATTGATTGCCAAATAAGTAAATAGCTATTTCTCAAAAATTACCGTAAAAGTTGTCATTATTCTTTACATATCAGAAGGTGAAGTCCATAGTTTATGGTCAGCGAAAAATTAAAAAGTTAAAAAGATCGCAGGCGCGCTAGCTCGACAGTAATAAATTAGCGCGCCTGCAATCAGTCACATTTTTTTTTAATTTAAAAAGGCCATAGAAATGTTGGCACAAGTCGTATACAGCCAAGTCTAATGACCGGTACCAGATATTTTGTTGGAACTCCAGGCTTTTTTATTGGGTTTGAAACAGCTTGTGGCGTTTTCGGTAAATACACCTGCAGTTTTATTTAATGAAAAAAAAGGCGGGAAAGCATAAGAAAAAATATTGGAATAAAATTAAAAGTTATAATATATTTTGAGAAAAAGTTAATTCTGTTTCAGAATTATTCACCATTTTTGAGAAAAGCTTTATATTAGTCTCGGCTGGAATAGCAACTGCTGGCTTCGTATTAGTTAAACGGACTCGCAAGCTCGTCCGTTTAATACTCATACTCAGCCAGCAGTTGCCTACTTCCAGGCCACGACAATAATCTACTATTGCCGTAGAGAATCCTCTCTTATAAAAGAGCGTAATAAGTTCATTGGTGGTGCTTCATCCCTATTGCTCGCTTAAAGGTCAGAACCGAGCAGAGAGAAGGTAATTATAGTAAGTATACGTATTACAAAGATTAATAAAAAATATTTGTATGGAAACACTTAGGTATCCAGTTTTTTAAAAAAGTTGACAATATTGTAAAATGTTCGATTAAAATAAAGGAATGTTTTTAATATATCTACTTACTTAGCTAAGTCCAGAAACACACTCATCTGCCTGCACACAGCGCAACTTTAACAGAAACAATTTAAAGATTATCAATTTTCATCATAACTTTTGTTCTGGTTATTGATCTCACTCTGAGGCTGTGTAGGTATTACGTGTACGCGACTATGCTTTTATCCACATTTAACCATGAATAAATAAATATCAAAATGAATACTTGCAATAATACATAAATATAATGTCGCAAGTATTATTTGTGAGTTAATTTCCGCTAGCTGATGACAAAACAATTTCAAATTTAGACGACACTTTGAAACCTGCAGACAATATTTTGTAAATATTTTAAGCTGAAGGGGGCTTCATCATCCGGTTTGTTAATTAATTATATTCCATACTACTGCTTTCACTTTATTATAATATAACGAATAGCTTTTGCCCACGACTTCGTCTGCGTAGAATAGTAACTTTGGGAAGTATTTAATTTTTTTTGGATAACTATTCTGCCAATAATACACATAGAAACTTATGTGGCAACGGCCGGTTTTAATACATTGTTATAAACAATTTATTTTATTTTTCCATTTTTTGGTAAAACATAAATATTTTGCGGGTAGCCACACTTCAGCGATACGACGTGTATTCCACCCTGGTAACACAAAAGGACTCATCTTCATAGTGAACTCTTGGCACCTTACGTCTTTTAGTGTAAGTCAGGAACGTAGTATTATAGACATTTTTAGTAATCATACGGGAGCGCCAAAGTTCGCATACTCTTCGCTAGTCATACCTACCGTAATTTTTGTCTGAGATTTTTAAATGATCATCCTCTAGAAAACAATAGGTTAGGTTAGGTTTGTTTTATAACAATTCTAAGCAATAATAGGTATTGGTTTCAGAGAAAAAAGAACTATGACAAACGATAATTCTGACAAACGATCGTTCTGAGAAACTTACATTCGGACTTTCAATAAGTATGCGAGCCGATATAGACCTTATCATACTCGTACCTACATGTTTTCAATAAATATTGGTACTAAGTACTTACTTTTTGTAAATTTGTTTGGAATTCCTTACGAACTTTCATCCCCATATTTTCAAGTAAGGTCGAAATTTCAAAAGGGCCGGAACAAATGTTTTTTTAGGTTTCCGTAGTACCTCAAAAGGAAAAAATGGACCCCTATAGGATCACTTTGCTGTCCGTCCGTCCGTCTGTCAAGACTTTATCTTGGAAACGCGCGGAGGTATCGAGTTGAAATTAAAACTATAAGCTCAGGTCTACAGTACCCGATGCTGTGAAATAATCAAACTTCTAAGTCAAGGCAATGAAAAGCTACAATTAACCGAAAAAGTTATAGGGTACTTCCGGCTGTCTTAGAAACTTGAAATTTTTTATAAAGGTAGCAGCTCTTATAGCACAATCAATAGGAAAAATCTGAAAATCATAATTTTTCATGTGTGACTGTCTATTTTTATATACCATCTAAAATTACCCCACATTGAGTACATTTTGTTTGAGAGGGGCTCCGGTACTTACATGGATATTTTGACCGGTTTTTTTAGTTCTTATCAAATACCTAACACTAACACTACACAAATATTCATATCTATTTATCTCGGGATGGTGTTGGAGCTGCCGCGCACTCTGCTCAGCAGAGATGCCACTCTCTTCCTTCTGATGGCATGAAAGCCGTCAGTCTGCGCCTCTGCGAACATCCCCGACGCAGCGACAAGGTTGGATGAGAAAAAAAAATCAACCCAACCAAATCAATCAAATTCAAATTCAAATTTGGAGTTGAAATAAAAAATACAAAAAGAATCCAAAATGTGTCTTTGCTGTTATAAATAAATTATTTTCTTTCTTTTCTTTCAAAAAACCAATCATAATTTGATTGCTTAGTAGCGACATCTCTTGTCTGGGTGAGCGGTTAGTTCCGAAAGAGTGTGATGTCTGTCGACGAAACATAGATGTCGCTAGTGCTGCTGATTAAGTAGCATAGTAGAAATAAGCAACCTGAGATATGTATGCATAGGAAAAATTCGTGTCTAGATTCCTGTCCAGCAGTGGTGTAGGGGTTATAGCACGCAGCACGGATTGTTGAGGACCTGGGTTCGATTCCCAGTGCTGGTCTCTTTTTCTGGTTTTTCTGTGCATCCATGTCTCAGTTTGTATTTTCGATATGGTTTCACGGGATACCCGTAAAAGTAACAAATTAGGAGTTGAAATAAAAAATACAAAAAGATTCCAAAATTATAAGGTTTTTCTTTTTCAAATTTGTATGGGACCAATTTCGAGGTATACTCTATCCAACATTTTTTTTTATTAAAATAGGACTACTCTGTAAAAAGTTATGCGTGGTCATACATTACAATTAGTGAGTGGACAATCAACCATTCCCTGTTTTCCTACCCGTAAAGTTGTTTTTTTCTTAAATTTATTTGGGACCAACTTCGGGGTATACCTACCCTTTTCAATAAAAAAAGAATTATCAAAATCGGACTATTTTGTAATAAGTTATGCGTGGTCATCCATAAAAAAAGTATATACGCGACAATACGCGTCGACATGAGAACCTCCTCCGTTTTTTTTCGTCGGTTATGGTTTCACGTGTAGGTAGTCGTGTTTTACTGTAAAGCATATTTAATTTATCAATATACATGCAAAAAAGTAAAACAGCCTTAGCAATTGCGTTATTACCTTCGAAATACTCAACTAACAAAGGCCAATCCTGTTATTACGTTTCTTTCTGTGGGAACAGATATAGTCACGGGTTTGTATACTACTTCAAAGAATGGTAAGTCGGTATGTAATGTTAAACAGGATTTGTACCGACGGCTCGCGAGCGGAAAGACGGAAGCGGAGAACCTTCGGGCTATAATCATGGTTTCCGAAAACCATTGGGGTTTCGACCGCCTTTAATTTAGTAGAACATAGCAAACAAAATGCAATTGTATTATTCGAATATATGATGGTAGGGTAGTACAAGTAGATAAATTACAAAAGTAACTAAAATGACGTGGCAATTAACTTTTTTCTATTAATTTTCTCACATTATTTATTTTCTATTAGATATTACATCCAAACGGAAAGGTTAACGTAAGGAATTAAAGGACAAACATCAATATTTGTAGCTCTGTGCATAATTATCATTAATATGCAAGATTTGATGATTTGCTTTCTCAATCTTTTAGGTTTGAGTTGCAAATGAACTGGATTACACATGTTAGAGAATAGAGTTAAGTTATTTTAGTTACCATAGGCTATCGTCCATAGCGTAGACGGGCCCCTCTCAACCTATTACGAGTATATAGAGAGATGCATTGGGAGAACCAACAGTAAAATCGACCCTGTAAATGTTATTAGTACCTATATTTATTACGGCAGTTTCTACACCGGAAAATTTTTTGCTGATTGTCGCATTAACTTGTATGACTGTGGTATTTGTTTTTAACATTTTAAGCGAAGATTCTGAGGTACCTTAGGGCTAAAGCAATTTTTGAGCTTGGGCTTGTTGTAGTGGAACCCTACCGTGCTTAGTCACTCCTTTATTATTCAACGCTCTGCATTTTTCAAACACCCGACGAGTAATCTTTTACCGTGATCGATTTATTTTAACAACTGCTCGTCGTCTTACAAGAAACATGACGTTCTCATGTTTATTTTTAGGCGATTTCTTTTACTACTGTAAACGTTTTGATGTGATAGAGAGGAATGTCTGGTCATCGTCCGTTCAGCATGAAATATTCGTAGCTGGTAAAACCTGTGAATAGGTACTTACCTTGAATTTAATTGGAAATTACTAAAAAATGGCTTCTTGCTTAGTAAAATGCTACACGTTAAGGACATTTTACCATATTAGCTGTTGCTCACGACTTCGTCTGTGAATAATTCGTTTAGGCAATTTACCAGAATGAAAAGTATCCTATGTAATCATCCGCATAGAATAGATCATCACCATCGTCATGGGATGTAGACCACTGTATAACCTATTTGTGTGCCGAATTTCATACAAGTCTATCGTTATTATTTTCATCTATCTTCCTATACTTACAAATAAAAAGTACCTGGACGACCGAGCTCCGCTCGGGCTAAAACTCGGTAACCAGCGTTTTTCCAGAGATAAGACCAAGCTAGATCGATCTTTCATCCCCGTAAACCCCAACTTACCAAATTTCATCGAAATCGTTGGAGCAGTGTCCAAGATTCTGATTATATATAAGAATACTAGCTTTTGCCCGCGGCTTCGCTCGCGTTAAATTTGGGGTAACATACATTTACTTTCTGCGCTCCTTTTTAGGGTTCCGGAGCCAAAATGAAAAAAACAGAACCCTTATAATTTCGTCCAGTCCGTCTGTCTGTCTGTCTGTCCGTCTGTCCGTCCGTCCGTATGTCACAGGCATTTTACTCGAAAACCACAAGAAGTATATCAATGAAATTTGGAGTACAGATGTCTTGTGAAAGCCGCTATTTAGTTTTATAGTTAAATTATAAAAATAAATATTTATAGGGGGGGCACTCCGTACACGCAGCAGAAATTGAAGAAAAATTTTTTTTTACTCGCATCATCGTTTGGCACATAGTTTGACAGCTCTTTTGAAAATATAGTAAGGTTTCTCAAAAACTTTTTTGATTAAGTGAAGATTTCTGGAAATAATCGCTCCCAAAGTAGCAAAAATTGTGTCCCCCCTCTATCTTGTAATCCGTTTGTCTAAAAAATATGCAAAAAATATGGAAAGGTAACGCTTAATAAATACTTTCAACGAAAATTAGTTTCAACATGATCGAATATACCGTTTTTGAGTTATTGCCGAAAAACTGCGCTTTTCAACAAAAGGACATAAGTGCCGTGAAGATACGCTCTTTTTCTGGTAATAGATTTTAAGACTGTAGTAAGTATTATAACGTACATAATATTACTTGATTTTTTTCTTAATGGCTACGGAACCCTATATTGGGCGTATCCGACACGCTCTTGGCCGGTTTTTTTTATTTCGTGTTTTGACTGATTTTACGGAGGATTACTTACATGGAAATACATTATTTTACATATTCAGAAAGAGGTTGTTTTAGACAAGTGGTGCAAAATTTGGAATTCAAAAATCAACATACATAGCTACGTAATTAGTCATAATTCATACCAACTTTGAAACCCTGTTTCGCTGATTCAGGGGTGGAATTTTGGAAAACGCGTTTCTTTTGCCCGCGACATAAATACACGATAAAGGATTATATCCTGAGAAATTGTTAAGTTCCCGCGGGTCATGAATTACTGTTATTATCTATTTTAATATTCTTAATTGTCGATGAGAGACACACATGTCATGCATAAATGTAGCTATCATAAAGGTCGCGGGTGAGGAAAGTAATTGTGTCAGTACGATGAACGTACATGTCAATTTTCGTATCTGTGCTATCAGCCCTTGAGGAGTTCTGTCATCACAGCAGACGACCCTGGCTGCAGCATCAGGTGACGTATATCATATAAACGCATTGTCATTGAAATTTAACAATCATGTAAAGTCTTATGTGTATGCCATCAACTTTTGAGCAGTTCCCTTCTACTGTACGGAGACGATCCTGGCCAGGATGAGCAGGATGTCACTACTAAATAAATCTATTGTTACCAGATTTACATAAGTCTGCCAAATCTCCAGTCCCTCATTTTATTAGTTTAGCTTGTGCGTTTTCTAAACCAGCTGGTATATAAAATCCTCTTTATTCGTTTTATCCCGTGGGATTTTCTAAAAATGTATAAAACAGTTGTGACCTGTTAGTATTATCTTCCTAAATGCCAAATTTGAAGACTCTAATATTGATAATAACGGAGTTATGATCACTTTGAAGCGAAAATAGAAATCCCATTTATTCCCTATCCCGTGGGAATTTTGATAAATCCTGAAATTGTTTTTAACTGTTAGTATTACCTACTCGCTTGCCAAATTTGAAGTCTCTAATAGTTATAGTTACGGAAATAGGGTCATTAATTGGAAGTGAAAATATAAATCCCATTTATTCACTATCCCGTGGGAATTTCGGAAAATCCTGAAAATTGTTTTTAGCTGTTAGTATTGTCTACTTGCATGCCAAATTTGAAGTTTCTAATAATTATAGTTACGGAAATAGGGCCATTTTGAAGTGAAAATATAAATCCCGTTTATTCCCTATCCCGTGGGAATTTCGAAAAATCCTTTCTTAGTGCGCGTCTACACCTATTAAGGAACATATATTCCAAATTTCAAGTTTCTAGGCCCAGCGGTTTGGGCTGTGCGTTGATCTATAAGTCAGTCAGTCAGTCAGTCAGTCAGTCAGTCAGTCAGTCAGTTTCTTCTTTTATATATATAAGATTAATATTATGAATATAACAGAAATGCTCGTTTAAAGGTGTTAGATGAATCACTGAAATGTGTGTACGCGTATAACTTCCGAACGATCGGCACCAAATTAGATAATTATTTTTTGTTGTGTTCGTATTGTCAGGAAAATGTTTGAGTTAAATAAAATTAAAATATAAAGCTAGAAGCTAGAAGGGGGCGAAGCCGCGGGCAACAGCTAGTTTATAATAGGAATAGGAGAAGAGGGATATAGGATTAGGATGTACATCACTTGGTGTAGCATCCTTTTTATGTAGGTATACGACTCGTGTTTTACTATTTACATTTTATACTTAGCAGCAATGCATTTCATTGTAATATCCCTGAGCACAAAATCAATAAAATGATAAATACTAAAGGGGTCTGTCATTTTTAACCGACTTCAAAAAAAGGAGGTGGTTATATTCGGTTGTATTTTTTTATGTTCGTTACCTCTGAACTCCGTCATTTATGAACCGATTTTAATTATTTTTTTCGTTCGTCTAGGAATGCTTTCAATTAGGTCCCATAAGCACCAAATCAGGATCTGATGATTGAACTCTAAGGAAATTGAGGGAACTCTTCAAATATGTAGGAACGCCTATGGTAATTTTGATATATTTAGGAGTAGCTCGTGCATTTGCACTTGAAAATCATCATTTGGTGAAGTGGAACTGATGATGAAGACCAAATTTGACCAATGGAGCGACTACTCAATGACAAGTACGTCACGGGTTGAAGTTTAATTACTTTCACGCAGTTGCTAAGCAATTTAAGCTCATCGTAATTCGTATGGTGAAATGGAACGGGTGATGAAGCACCAGGACTCCTCAATAATGAACGTCTCTACATCGGAAAAAGCAATTTTTCGTAAAAGGTAACGAGCAGTTGATGTAAAATTATAACAAAATATAGAACCGACTACAAAAAAACCATGAAAATAATTTTCTACCAGTCTGAAGTCGGTGCCTCAGCACGAGCCAGCAGGAGTGATTGAAGCGATTGAAGTCCACTTATCAAATATTCAGATCTGATAAATGAATAAAGCAGTGAATAAATTAAACTTCTAAGTGATGCAATCAAAAGATACAGTGTAGGTGTCGCCACGCTTGGCACGCGCGCGGGTTGCCGAACGTAGTAAAGGATGTAAGTTTGCCAAGAAGAAAGCTACGAGTTCTACCCATCTTCAGGTATTACCCTTCAGCCGGTTTCTACAGCTCCCACGGGAGGAGAGGGGTCAACATTCTAACGTCGGTATCTCAAGGCTAATTATTAATTTATTTTAAACTACTAGGCAATCCTGGCTGAGATAAATCCAAGTTCACCCGGACGAAGTCGAGGGCACAGCTAGTAACTAATAAGACAATTAAATTCTAAAATAAGACCGGCCAAGAGCTTATTAGACACGCCCAGGATAGGGTTCCTTAGCAGTTACGAAAAATTAAATCATATTTTTCTTAAGATTTGGTATTTTGTACGGAATTTTTCAAGTAGGTATATTTATAACCAAGGCTGCAATTTACCTACTCTTACATGATTATCATGCAAACTTAACCGATTGAGTTTTCCTTGGTAATTTGATATATCATGATTTTTTTCAAAATTTTCAAATCAGCAGTTAAACTTTTAGAGGGGGAAACGCCTCATTTTAACAAAAAAAATGCACAACGAATCACTGTATCAAAAAATCGTATTTACAATCCGTAATGATTTGATTTGATAAAAACCTACTAACCCTACTACCTATACTATATAAGGCAAGATGAGAAAAAAAATCGCCATCAATTTACATCTATGGGAGGTCCTGGTACTCTAAAAATGTGTTTTTTATACATTTTATTTTACCACTTCGTTACATAATTGCTACATACATATATATCACTAAATAGTCCCTAAGCTAAGCCGCGGACGAACGGTCGGACAGACAGAGTTTATTTCAATTTCTGAATCTTGACTCTTGAATTTGTTCTTTGATCACTTTTTGCATAATCTAGGTTGGTACACATACAGCTGAATATAACTTCTTTTCTTTACCTATTAGCGGAAAAGTCGAAACTGGAGGAATACAAGCGAACTTTACAAGGCTACCTAAATTTTCAATCAGTTTTAGACAACTGATAATTATAATATAATTCAAATAAGTAAACTCAACCAAATTTATTTGATCTACCTACACTTTAACATTGATTATTTTTGATTTTTTTACAAGTTGCGAAACTTAACTAAGTCAAGTATGTTAATATCGTACTTTTTGGTGAGTTTATAATGTTCAAATCCTTTCCTGATATTCAATAGTACATACAATATTATGCTATCTTAGCATAATTATAGAGTTTTTTTACCAATATATAAGACAAACAAACATATTAATACAAATAAATTGAATAATATCACCAAACAGGAATCATAAACATAGTTTTTCTTGAGATAGAGATAGATCAAGGTTCAATCGCGAAGGAAACAAATTATTATGTTAAAAATAGTAATATAACAATGAAATATTTTTTTAGATATCTTTTACAGTAAGTGGTTACATAATTATTTCAATTTTAAATTACTTTTTATCATACCTGGAATAGTTGGAGTTACAGCTTTAATGTACAGAATACACTTTTTTTTCTCTTTTTTTTACTTTTTAAAAATCCAGCCACAGGAGTGTAGCACGTTCTTTCACAGTGACTGGAACAAAGTTTCGCGAGGCGCGTCCGATGAGCGCTGAGACGGAATCTCTAGTGATGCGTGATGCCCGATTTTGCCAGCTTCACGAAAACCTTTTATTGTTCAACTTCAGTTTTGTAATGAACAACTGCCACTTGTTTTGTTTTTCTTAAAATATTGAATTTAAAATTAGACGCGATAAATATAGTCGGTTCTTTTAATATATTAGCATCACATCACCGTAAACATCAGAGTTGTACAAGTGCTTAAAAATAATTATGGTTAAAACGCACGTTACTATTGCCAATCGCGTAAATTCACATTCGGTATAAGTAGTTGCAGGATATAAGGCCTGTCAGCTATTAAGGCCTAAACAACAAAAATTGTACTTAAAACGGTCGCGCGCGCGCTCAAGTTCACGGTCACAGGTTCCTAGCGGGCGAATGAGTAACGACAAGTTCGGGCTAGCGCGCTAACCCCCGCTCCGCCGCTTGTGTCGCGTCACACGTTTCGACAGGTGGTCACGCAACGGCACAGAATAAGTAATAGTACAAGTACAGAAGGTTCTCTCTTTTGATGTTGACGAAAGCCGCCATTTTATATGCCTACGTAATTTTAATTAGCAAAATCACCGCGCACCTTCAAGCAACATTGAACTCTAATGCTGCGCGCGAAGGTCGTTATTATTCAGCATCAACGTTTTGGTTTAGGATAGGGTTGTAAATCAATTAAAAAAAAATACTCACATATAACTTAAGACTAAATTCGGACAAATACTTAGTTTTCTAGCATTTTTAAATTGACGCGCCTACGATCTCCGACGGTCACAAAATGGAAATTGTACAAGGTCGCGTGCCGAATGCGTCGTCGGCTGCCTCAAAGGTTTGTACGCCCACAGTGGGCATTGGTAAATCTCGAATTACCTATCTGTTCTTTTGTCGAACTCGCACTAAATATGATTTCGAACAGAATTGGGTCAGTTAGTGTAACGTTATGTACAAAATATGAATATATAAATAAATAAATATCACGGGACAATTCACACCAATTAACCTAGTCCCAAAGTAAGCTTAGCAAAGCTTGTGTTATGGGTACTAAGCAACGGATAAATATAATTATATAGATAGATACATACTTAAATACATATTAAACACCCAAGACCCGAGAACAAACATTCGTATTTTTCATACAAATATCTGCCCCGACGCGGGAATCGAACCCGGGACCTCAAGCTTCGTAGTCAGGTTCTCTAACCACTAGGCCATCTGGTCGTCTAAATATATAAATTAAATAAATATGAATGCAATATTTTTCTGCACTCATCTTGAACCAGTTTCACGAAAATCACACAGCTACACGTAGCGTTACGCGGCGCGACTAGTTCGAGCGAGAGAGTGCGAGCGTGCATGCCGGGCGGTGCTCATAGCCCTAGTGAAGTAGTGAGTTAACCCACGCCGGCGTGGGGTGTTTTGATACTTACAGAATCGCACCTATATCGCAAAATTACGGCTCAAAAAAATTCAAGTATTGTTTTAAATATATGGTTGATGGCCAATAAGGCCTACAGAATTTACCTACAGGCCTTATTATCCTCCATAAGAAATTCGATTCATTTGGACCTTATTAGCATCCAACTTTAAATATCGATTTTAATTTGATTGAACTGTGTGATTTTAGTAGGTAGTGGTTACTAAGAAAGTAGTATATAATAATAAAGTTGTTATTTTTTCAGTGTTTGTCATCACCCTACTGTCCTACACTATGTAAAATACGGCCTGCAGTAAAATATGGCCTACTTTAAAATTTTGATAATTTTGTTTTTGGCAATAATGCTATTTTATGTTTTCTTTTTGTGTTAGTTGATCATTATGACTGTTTATTGTGAAGTCAAATACATATTTTTGTCGGTGGAAGGTATTGTTGATTATATATGAATGCAAAATATCGGCTATCTCAGCCAATATGCACATATGTAAAAAAATTAAAACGTAGATATTACTGTACAATAATTATAGATCACATGTGCCGAAAAAATAGAGCATTTTTGAATTATTTATGATTCGACAGCCTTAGGCCTTGTTGTACTACCATAGTAAAATAAAGCCTACTAGCAAGGTTTTTAAAAAACGTAGACACGTTTTTTAAAAACATTGGCATTGTTTGTGGATGTAGCTACCTCATTTTGTGTTTATTTTGTAGTTTATAAAACTGATGACTGATTAAAATAAAAACATGTTAATTTTCAGGCTAGTTTTCAATTTATTTAAATTTTCCCTTAGCTAGGCCTTAATTACCTCAACTACTTTTAAGCACCTCACACAGCTCTGATGTTTATAATAGTAGCTGTCAATAACTTATACTAAATAAACAATGTGAGAAAATCTTGAAAGTCTAATTTTACTGACATCTAATTGTCTTAATTTTTTGAAATTCAGCGAAGATTATAGATCTTATGAGGATCCAATAAAAAAGTGCCTACCGTTAGCAAAAAAAAACGTCAATTGTTACGTTATTTTTTGCTAACGGCTTTTATTGGCTAACTAAACCCTATGAGTTGACAATTTATTATTAGGTAGTCTACTAAGTTAGAGAAAAGTAGATTTTTGAATTTTGTAAGTTTTGTACTTTTGCTGCATAATACCATTTATATATAGCCTATTAACAACCAGGCTTTTTGAACCAGGAATACCAATAGCCAACAGAGAAGCGACAAGGAAATAGTGTATTTTATAAGAACCGTCAGATATTTCAATTCTACCCTTCCAGGAGAACTCTACCTAGAGATCTGCCTTGTGTCTCGACATATTAAATCAGTAAAAAATCTTAAACAATCGTTGAACATCTGTTTCACACATGCCAGTTCATAGAATACTTATCATCATCCAATATGTGTTTAGGTTTTTTTATAGGAAGGTCATTAGTGTTGCAGACTTGTCGATAAGTATGGAAAAATGTAATACCTTACTTATTTGCAAAATAGGTTCATGACAATAGTCAAAAGTGAAATTAGGTACCTATCACGCACACAAAAATGCTTTCACGAATTGTATAATATATTTTATCTACTCTCATATCGTAAAATTCGAATTATAAAAAAAACATATTATTACATTTTTCTTATAACGAAATAATGTTATAATACAATTTTTTTTACCATTACGATACAGGGTAAATCCTAAAAGTTTATATCGAAAAGTTTTGATTCCAATTTTCACTTGTCTGTGGCAGTGCCCGCTTTAGCGCATGCGCGCACATGCGCGGTGATGTACCTACTGGGTTTAGCGCCATTCCTTCCATTCCATACGTGTCGTTTTGTTGTACGAATTTTCGTATGAAAAGTTTGTTCTTACTTAAAAATGTCTGATATCAGTGAATGCGAAGAACATTTGACTCCACCCGATATTTTAGATGCGGCGAAGGAAATGACATAATTTTATTACCAGCAAAGTCCAGAAAATTATACGAGAAATGCTATCAAGTTTTTATGGCATGGAAAATGCAAAAAAAGGTTATTTCGTTTTCGGAAAACGTGCTATTGGCCTATTTTCAGGATTTGTCTGACAAGTTTTAGTGTTCCTCATTGTGGACTAAATATTCAATGCTAAACAGTACATCAAGCATATACATATAAGGAAGTCGATATATCAAAATATTCAAAACTAATAGCGTTTTTGAAAAGAAAAACGCAAGGATTTAAAGGGAAAAAAGCCAAGACGTTTTCACCTGAACAATTAAATAAATTTATGAATGAAGCTCCTGGACGCGCACATCTTTTAACGAAGGTATGTACGTATAAATATAAGATTTTATAGTTATATAAAATTGAAAGTCTTTTAGAGTTTGTTGTTCTTGGGTTTTCAATTATATTCATAATTTTTAACTTAATTTGTTCCAGATTGCACTTACTTATTTCCGGTATCAGGGGTGCCTGTCGGAGACAGCAACTCTACAATGTGCAATTTCGGGACGTGGAAGTATATGAAAATACAATAAACTATTTTTTACTTTTCTAACTTTGATCTTTTATTTAGCAGATTCAACCTCAATGTGCGAGAGAAGGAAAAATATTGTATGCAACTGTATGTAATTAGGCCTTAAAACACTCACGTGATCCTTTTATGAAATCACTCGTGTTTTAAGGACCCCTAGTAATGTAGTATAAATAGCTATTATCGCCAATAATCATCACTTTATAGAAACCGCAAATTCAATACAACAATTTACTGAATAATAAAAAAACAACTCAGAGTAATAACAAAAAAAAATCCATTTCAAATATAAAGACTTTTTACAATCGTTGCGTAATAGGAGTTCTTAAAGTCGAGTACCGTGATTAAACCATGAGATTCGCCCAAGTGGGCTAAAAGGTACGAGATGTTAAGATCTAATTGTGTAAAAATAACATACTTTTTTAGTAAAAAGGTTACAATATATTTAAACAATAACTTAAAATCATCAATTAATCGACATACTATGTAAGTCTCAATACTTTGAATTACCTACCCAAATAGTTTTTTCAAGTAGGTATTCTTATTCTTATTAATTAAGGTAGTGTACATTTTTCTAAAAGTAAACTTTTCGTAAATTGTTTGAGCAATGTTAAGAACTTTCTAATAAGTACTTATTGTATAAAATAACGTATTTTTATCAATTTCATTATTTTGTGCCACGTCATTATTAAGTATTTGACAATTGTTTTTAAGAACACGTTTAAAATATGACGTCTTTTTTACAAGCTTTTTTTATTCGACTGGATGGAAAACGACCATTTACCTTATCAATTTCTGCGTACAGAATTATACTATTTTATTTTCCAATCAGGCATTACTATCAAACCGACAAACCGGCAAGAGCATGGCGGATAGTTACGTCCAGGATAGGGTTCCGTAGCCGTTACAAAAAAATCAAATAAGTACTTCGTATTTTTCTAAGGACTTAACGATTCCCCACACTATAAGGTTCAACATGAAAAAAAAAACCATTTACATCTATGGGAGGTAGCCTAAAAAAATATCTTTTCTATTTTCCACGCAAAATTATATCGCTCTAGCACTGGTAGTCTCTAAGCTAAGCGTTGTCTCGAAGGACGGACAGACATGCGAAACTATAAGGAATTCGTTTTTACCATTTTTGCCACGGAACCCTAAAAAGAGCTTCTATTTGATATTGTTAAATTAAAAGGCTTGAAAGGGTTGAAATAGCGGATGAAAGTTTATTATAGTGGAAGTTCGTCATTTTCGAAGATAAAACCATGAAACTTGGCATTTAGGCACTTAATAAGAAAGAAGTAGACATTTGTTTGAGATTTTCTCTAAAATTCGACCTGTGGGGATGAAATAGGGGATGAAAGTTTATACCTATGGAAGGTCGTCATTACCGAAGATAAATCGATGAATATTTAATAAACTTAATAAGAGATAAATAGTATATGTTTTTTTTTCTTTTTTATTCATCCTATGAAGGGGTGAAATAGGGGGTGAAACTTTATGTGGAAGATCGTCATTGTCGAAGATAAATTGATGTTTCTTTATGAAACTTGGCATTTCGGCACTTAATAAGAATTAAATAGATATTTGTTCGAGAGTTTTTCAAAATTTACCTGTGAGATGCAACGCCGTCAGAATCAGTAGAGATAAATCGATGAATCAATATGAAACTCGGCATTTAGGCACTTGATCTATCTATCTATAAATAATAAAGCTGAAGGATCGAAAGTCTGTACATGGAAGATAGAATCGACAACAGAACACGTTCCAACAGTTTGTAGAATTTTTGTCTGTTTATCTGTTTGTCGTTTATTTGACCGCGCATCACGTGAGAACAGCTGAACGGATTTTAATGCAAACTTTACTAATCTGTCGAGAAAATTCCCGGCCAGGATATATGTAGATTATAAACATTCAACCACTAAAAGGGGGGGGGGGCGTAGCCTCTACACACCATTGAGTTTAGTATGCACATGAATCTTATGACGCTTTTTATGAAGGGGTGCAGACTTTTTTTCAAGTGTGCTATGACTATCGATTACCCTACCTACTGAACCGTCCGCGTAGAATTCGGCTATCCCGCGGGAACTATGCAATTTTCCGAGATAAAAACTATCAAATGTCCTTCTTCGGGACTCAAACTATCTGTATACTGAATTATGATTGGTTTTTTGGAGTCATTTTGTATTTTTTCTTTCAACTCTAAATTTGTTACTTTTACGGGTATCCCGTGAAACCATATCGAAAATACAAACTGAGACATGGATGCACAGAAAAACCAGAAAAAGAGACCAGCGCTGGGAATCGAACCCAGGTCCTCAGCAATCCGTGCTGCGTGCTATAACCCTACACCACCGCTGGACAGGAATCTAGACACGAATTTTTCCTATGCATTCATATCTCACTACGCTACTTATGCAGCAGCACTAGCGACATCTATGTTCCGCTCTCATCGAGAGACGTCACACTCTTTCGGAACCAACCGCTCACCCAGACAAGAGATGTCGCTACTAAGCCATCAAATTATGATTGGTTTTTGGAGTCTTTTTTATTTTTTATTTCACCTCCAAATTTGTTACTTTTACGGACGCAGCACGGATTGCTGAGGACCTGGGTTCGATTTCCAGCGCTGGTCTCTTTTTCTCGTTTTTCTGTGCATCCATGTCTCAGTTTGTATTTTCGATATGTATAGGTACTGAATTTCATCTAAATCAGTTCGGTGGTTTAGATGTGATGAAGTAAGACTTACAAACTCGCATTTAAAATATTAGTGGGATTGTTAGTGGGATTTGTGTATTTACTATTGTGATAGAAAACGAGTGTGTGATAATAATCATCAAAACAGCAAAGTATTTTTTTATAATAGCTATGGTCAGCAAACGAGTTTATTTTTTCAACAAAAAAAAAACATCTTTTAAGCAATAAAACTAATAAGCAAGCAGGTCAATTTCACGCTTGAACAAAACTTTAATGAAATCTCACTCTCTGTTAGTAATTTTGCTGAAAAGTAGGTATGTATTGCATTTCATTCTAAAATTATTAGAAACTGGCTAATAGACATGAGCTTCGTGAGTATTGGTTTTTATGATGTAGGATGTAGTCGATATACATGTGAATTTGGGATAAAGGGTCAGTCAACTTTTTAGTGTATAGCTTATTGCCATAGTTACGATTCCCGAGTTACTTATGACGTACAAATCCACACTAAAACTTAGGAGTTGTGACAGTTTTAAGACAATTCCTTCATGGCGTCATGGCACATCTCCGAAGCATGTTAATCCATACATTATAAATGTGAAAGTGTGTGTGTTTATGTGTTTTTGTCCGTCTTTTACGCCGAAACGGAGCGACGGATTGACGCGATTTTTGGCATAGAGATAGTTTATGGGCCAGAAAGTGACATAGGCTACACTTTATCCCGGAAAAACGGAAAAACAGCGCGCGATAACCTAATTCCACGCGGACGAAGTCGCGGGCAAAAGCTAGTAGTGTATAATGTCAAACATTTTTCTTAGAAAGTGTATCACAGATGTCTCCTGCGTTACGGGACAGACAAAGGTACTCGTACAGTAAAAAGTTGATTGACCCATTTATCTCAAGATTTTATCTAAATATTGTTTTTACGTATTCTTATAGAAGGGAGCGCCAAAGTTCGCATACTCTTCGCTATTTATAGTACCGTAATTTTTGTCTGAATCATCGTTTGTCATAATTTTTTCCCACTGAAACCTTAAATTTTTTCTGAATTTTTAAAATGGTCATCCTATAGAAAACTATAGGTTAGGTTAGGTTTGTTTTATAACAATTCTGAACAATTATTGGATTCGGAAAAAAAGAGTTTATAGCAAACGATCTTTCTGGCAAACATTACATTCGGACTTTCAATAAGTATGCGAGCCAATATGGACCCCTTATAGAAATCTACTAAGTACTAAAGATAAAAACAATGTTTTTTGTAAGGTTTCAGAATGTTTCAAATTACAATCGCCACATTACCTACAACTGCAGGTTGAATCTTCGTGATCCTGTAGGTACCTGTTATAATGTCCTGTGTCGTAAACAGAAATAAAATTAACATACGGTACTCATACCTAAACAGTCTTACATATCAGATTCTTTATTTATTTTAATTATTTAAATTAGGTTTTTAGTTACGAGTAAGCTAGAGTCATGGTTACCTAACATTAAAATGATACTGTCAGTGCAATGATATTAGATAAGGTATACTAGTATACCTAACTTTAAAAGTTATTCGCCGGAAATTTCTAAAAAGATGTGTACTTAAAAAAATTACACTGATATAATTATAAATATTATTATAATTAATTAAGATTAAAGTATCTAAAACAGCGACTATAGTTACAGTGCTTTTTGCACTTTTTTACGTAATAGTAACATTAAAAATGAAATTAACTTAGGTATCTTGAAGTTAGCACAGTATGTATTTTGATCATTTTGATAAACTGCGCGTTAGAAACGGTCATTTTTGTTCGCAACTTCAATCTGTTTAATAAAATTCAATTTTAGATAACTACTTAAATTAATTTCAGTGTTTATTACTGCGAAGCATTGCTGTTATACAAGTGGTATTAGCGCTTAGGGTTCTGCCACAGGAACGATCTGACTACATGAATGAACGACGAGCTTCGAAAAATATGAAAAAATTTGATTCTTCGAATGTTCTGCTAGATTCTGTCATGAATAATTTAAAAAAACAAAATAGACATAACCAGAAACACGGAATTGGGGTCAAAATTCTCCGTCATGACGAAGAAACCACCGTTTCAGGCATGGATGCCCCCAAGGGTGAAGACTTGGCTCAAATTCTGCGAGAAGAAAATGAATTAAAGGGAATCGGATCAGAATCATCTGTGTTACTAGAGAGGCCATATATACAACACAAAGGTAAACATGATTTCCTGGTCATGGAATCTGACCACGTCGATCCATTCGTGACAGTTGTGCCAAATAACATATACTATAATGTGGAAAAACCATGTGTGAACTGGCTAGATTCTTGTTCCCTTCAAGGAATTCGAGCTCACTTATTACAAAAAGTCCGATCTCCTTTTAAGTAGCGAGACACATATTTACATTGACAAAAACATAATATTTACCTACTGACGACAGATTATTGTCTTAATTACAGAAGAACTTTGTGCTGTTTATGCTTTAATCTAGGTACTTCGTCAATGTAGCCTCACTTAACGATAGTTTAACGCATCATCAATCAATCTCCAGAAATTAAAAAGACGGTGAATATAAATGCAGTTCTTTTTGGAATATCAAAATCAATATCACTCTCGATTACGTTGAGAATCGAAGTTTTTACTCTCAAAGTCACTACTTACTTATCTACATAAATCTCGAAGAGCGCTCTTGTCTCAGATGTAACATTAGTAGGCCCACCACCTCAAAATAGACAAATAAGGGGGTGTGATGACCATTCAGTAGCAGCGTTTTGTATTTTATTTCTAGGGTTTTTAATTTTTCTGTGTAAATAATATAGCAACACGCACACGCACTCAGTTATATCATTCGCAATACTCACTCAAAAGCGTACAGCTGTGACCTTTTTTGACGATTTTTTGTCTATGTCTTATAGTTTTAGGATTGTTTAAGATTTATAAAACATACTAGCTTATGCCCGCGACTTTGTCTGCGCGGATCTAGGTTATCGCGCAGTGGCGCCTTCTACCGGACTAAAAGGTATCCTATGTAGATCCTTGGGGTTCTAACTACCTAAATATATACCAAATTTCATCAAAATCGGTTCAGTGGTTTCGACGCGAAAGCGTAACGGACAGACAGACAGAGTTACTTTCGCATTTATAATATTATAGTAGGGATTAAGGTAGTGCGATGGTATGGTATTATAGGTTTCTGGAATACCTACCTATGATATTAATTTATATTTCAAAATGTATCAAATGAATTAAAAAATAGTATTTTATGCAACTGTATCGTAATAGGGTCCTTAAAACACGAGTGTGGGTTTACGAAACGAGGCGTAGCCGAGTTTCATAATAGGGTCACATGAGTGTTTTAAGGCCTAATAACGTACAGTTGCATAAAATATTTTATCTATATCCATATATTAAATCCTATCATGTGTTCAAGAACCATTGAGAATGACCTGGATTAACTGTAACTAGGTAGGTACGTCTGCCCCACGAGCTGCGCCCGCTCGCTGCGCGCGCGACGACCTGCTGCTGCACGTGGTCGCGGCGCCCCCCCGCCCCGTGCTGTAATGATGTGTGAAATCTCATTACGATACGTATCGTAATGACCATTACGATACAGCCATGTTCATAATAGAATCCCATGTCGTGCCTATCAATGTCGTGTCGTGCAATCATGTCGTGCAAAGCATACCTAACTTATCTCCTTAAATATCAATTACACACACAAAAAGTGCTGTAAAAGTTCAAATTACACATTGTGGTCGATAAAATAAAACTACGCTCGAAAGAGGGATAATCAAAGTCGTAAAAGGTACACTAAATAAAAAAACCTTGTTTATTTATAATAGTTTAATTGTTAGATGCATTTTGTTAACTTTAACATCAATAAACAGAAGTCCATTATCATCAGTTTCGATCATAAATCTAAACACAGCGACATTTTTGTTTACATTTTCAGCAGGCACGACACTAACAAAGTGTCTTCTTAGCCAAGCTTAATACAAATACTTACTGATACACCTCATTTCAAATTTTGTTTTTTACCTAGACACTGTAGAGCAATTGTTCGGTAGTGAGAGACTAGCATGAGCGTCGTTATTTCCATTGTCAGTCTGTGCGTCTCATTCCAACTGGTCCAATCAGAAAAGGATGCACTGAGCTACAACGTTAATACGGTGCGCGAGTTAGCCTTTCGGGTGAAACCAATTTAAGTACATTATAATTTTGCCAAATGTTGACCACGACTACTTATAATATTCGTTGCTTCAGATAATGTTGAAAAAATGTGACCTTTTAATAAATATAGCCAGGTACGTAATTAAAAATGCAACTTAAAATGGCAGTGGTAAATAATTAAAAAATACGAAATCACGTTTGGCACATCTTCTCTTACCACGGTTATTCATAGTATTATATTTTGAGAAAGGTGCCGTAATATTTAACCTACAAAAATAACTAAAATGCACTAAAAGTTTTCTGAAAAGTAAGCGACGACTTAATAATAACATGAAATGGTTGGTATATGGCCTGCAAGCCGAGACCTCTCCAGCAATGGCAACCACAAGTCCTGCTATACAAATGCCATGTAATACACGCTACAACATAAATTATAGTAGGCTGATAAGCTAAAAACTCAACTTTAAGAATATTGAATATTTTCCTATCTACAAATACGATTTATTAAAATCTTATGGCACCAAAGACATCGTGCTTCTCCGCGCACTCATAATGTATACAAGAAAGATTCCACCATCGTAAACATTAAGCATAGTAGACATTATTTCAATAGTTAATAACATTTTATCTAAGTACTAAGCTAGCTGTATTGTCCTGAAAAGTTATATTTTCTTACTTCTAAATAGGTACACAACATTTTTGCTTAGGTAGTTATGTAACAAATGTCCGATTTTGCATTGATATAGAACAACAAACAATAAGTATCAATTTTCCTCTTTGACTTCAATAGCTATTACATTATATAATAATTCAGAGATAATTTAGCTTACCCACTATTTTGGATCATTAGAATCAGGAAGGTACGAGTCTCAATGTTTTGATATAAAACAAGTCATCCAATTGTACAATAAATATCATAGTTACTTAAATTTTTTCAAGTTTTATTTTTTAGGTACTTACATCTGCTTTAATAATTGACTTTATAAGTTTTTATAATTGTCATCTTTATCAGATTTTCATTCAATTTTGATTATGATTTATTTCTTAAAATTATGCCTTATTTCCCAATAATTTGGAATTGAAATTGTATTTCTTTAGGAAATATAAGAATGTGACAAAAATAAATAAAAAAGATATACTGAAAACATATTGCTAAGATTTGTTCGGACAAATAAGTTAAGTAACTTGTACCTTCTTATTTGATATTTTTAATTGACATTTGGTTATAACATTTTATCAATGAACATAAAGGTAAAATAATGAAATTATAGAAAAAGCTTTCTCTGTAATTTATACAATGCAAAACTGATGGTCTAGTTGTGTAAACACCTTAAAGTCCTCACTCTAGATGCGCCTGGAAGTAAATAAATTAAAATCTTAATTTTGCCATTATTATACATAAGTACAGTGCAATAAAAAACGGGGGTGACGGGGGGTACTTATTAAGCAGTTTCGGCTGGGCAGTGATCAATCTATCAGCCAGTCCAGACATCCATTTATACATGATAATAATATACATTTAGGGTAAATGTTAATAATGAGTTAGTGAGAGAATTCAAGCGTTTTGTCAGGCCAACTACGCGGCGCCGTGCCAGGCAGCACCGCGTCCAAATGTTAAGTCATACATAAACCCTGGATTGTTCGACCCTGAGTGCACGTCGAGACTACCAATTGTAGTCAGTTACCGCCGAGTCAAAGAAGGACACCCATTATTTAAAATGATTTATTACGCTTTTAACATAGGTATGAATTGAATGAATATACCTACCGGCCATAGTTATAGGATTACCTAAGCATTCTGTAAACGAAGACAAGAGTGCAAATAGTGCAAGAAGGAAAGGATTAGGGACAAATGGAGAACTAAGTAAGGATTGACAGCAGATTTTGAATTAAGGAAATATTCAGGTGGTGGACTCTCGAATACATCGACCTCTTCGAAGTATGGATACACATCGGGGAAGATTGAACTATAAATATATCCAGGCAGCATGAAATAGAGCAATTAAGAATTGTTAGTATATCTACAGTCCAAATGCTCAAATAATTTGTATAACCGGCCGTCAGAATTCGGATTCGGCACAAAAACTTAATATACCGACCAGCTGTTCAAATCAGTTGAGCATTTTAATTGTATGTTCAAGGATTTCATTAGGAAATTAGGTACAAGTACAAAGTATAGGTTAAATTTTCCTAAATCAAGTTCAATCCACTTTAAATAATCGTAGGTTAGTTTATCAATACTAATTATTTTAATAAAAAGCCTATAATGGCGCCATTTTATTTGGATTAGCGTCATTGAGTTAAAACAATTATACAAAAACACCTTCCTACTCGTATGCTGATGAACAACGTACGTTCATCAATGCAAGGTAACGGCGCCTATTACCGTGGTACTTCAGAAAGTTTTCAAAGGAGTCCAAAAAATGAAAACGAGAATAGTTTTTATTTTTAAGATCATTTATTGAACTTTCAGTGTCGTAACTTTTTGGGCTCGTTTTAGTTATTAGTATGTGATAAAATAATTATTGAAATCAAAATACCCAATGCTAAAAAACATGATAATAAACGTCTGTTACCTTACCGCGATTGAGCTCTCGGACCGTATTTTTCTCCCTGCTAATACAAACCCGACACAAGTTTGAAATTTGATACCGAGAGCAAAAAACCATACCGAAGATATTTTAGTGAAGGGTGAAGTTAGCAAAGATTAAAAAAAAAACCAGGAAAAAATATTTTCAGCGAATTTGTATTTAAAAATCCTCTAAATTAGCAGCAATAATTAACAATAAGTATGAAAAAAAAAAGGATGATTAACCAATTATGGCTTTTTGCACAACATAAACATGCGGATCGGAAAAAAACAAATTCTCGCAATTTGCTGTCACTGCTGTCAACTTTTTTTTTTAATTATCGATTAGGCCATTTTTTGATAGGTGGCCAACATAACGAGTCTAAAGTCTATCAGCGGCTCAACAACTAGCAGATGCTAGCAAGCGTTTATGAATCATACTACAACCGTCTAACAAGCTTATCAGTCTCTAAGTAACAGACGATCAAACCTCAATTAAGGATTTTTTATGAATAGCTTGTCAGTGTGTAACTTTTGGGCTCGTTTTAGTTATAAGTATGTGATAAAAATAATTATTGAAATCAAAATACCCAAATCTTCTATTACCATGGTAAAGGACAGGCTGTGATCCATTACCGCGAATTGAGCTTTTATTGCCGAGGGTATAAAAAACAGCAATTTTCTACCATTGGTGATAGGAACCCGACTCATGATTTGGAATTTAATACCGGGGATTAAAAAAATGGCTTTGGTTCTGTATATCGTACACCAAGTTTTTTTTTTAGAAAACTATATAAAAAACGAAAATACTTATATGATTCAAATGATGTATCCAGCCGACTTTATGTTTTTATGCTTATAATATGCCACCAGGTAATTGATGTATGTATGCTAAGTAAAAGTCTCAACTTTATCAAAAAAATCTGCATTTACGGTACCCTAAATGTGAATTATTTTAATTGAAAAATATAATATCACTCGGTAATAGATAATTCTTTAAGAACCTATCACTGACCCAAATAAAATTGAATGGGACGGTAATAGATTCCCATACCATCGTTAATTGGGTTAATTTAGAGTATTGCAAAATCTAATTCCGACCCACAAAACAATAGAATAGAGTTGTTTCCATTACAAATCAAAAATACTTATCATAACCTTGGTATATAATCAAAATTACATAATTGGTAAGTAAATATAAAATTTTATCGCAATATTTAAACAACTTGGAAAAATAACGGTTTCTACAGAAAGTACAAATTCAGTACTGGAGTGTTTGAAATTAAGAGTTTGTTAATACTTTTCATACCACGGAAATAGTTTTTTTTTAAACAAATTATACTTATACGATCATTTATACCAAAAGTAAAGCATGAAGAATCAAAATCACCACTTTAACTATTACCGTGGTATAACACGGAATTACATTACAAGCCACAGTTAAAAATGGCACTTTTCGCCGCTGTACCTATTTTATTTTCCATTTTAATCGTATTTCCGGGCTAAAAAATATAAAAAAGTACTTTAAATTAAAAAATCAACCTATTATGTAAAAAACCTAAATAAGATTCAAGTCCGCTTGTACTCGTATGTAGTGTCACGTGTTAGTATGGCAATCCTTTTCCTACGGTACCATTTCGGAAATTCACGAATAGCGAGATCTTTGATTCATTCACATATATACTTATATATTTTTTTAAAGAAATTGTTCGGTTTGATTATAAAATGCGTATTTTAAATTGCCGCGGTGATGGCCGCCGATTTAGATACTCCTGGTAATAGGCGCCGTTACCTTAGTTCAATTGGAATTATTATTCGATCACCGTGTGATGTGAGACTTACTCCTTGCACCGCTGCACGTTGCGTCCTGCCACAGCCGCCGCGCCCAAGTTCAGGCTACGCCCCCTGTCCGTGAACTCCACGGACACGATGCAGCCGGTCAGGCCCGGATGGCCGTTTACGTTCAGCCGCTCCGGAATACCACCTACAAAATTACAAGCGTCTTAGTTGAAGAGAAGAACAATTTACGGAGCCCTACCGGCCATAGTTATAGGATTACCTAAGCATTCTGAAAAGTACAAGAGTGCAAATAGTGCAAGAAGTTTAGGATTAGGGACAAATGGAGAACTAAGTAAGGATTGACAGCAGATTTTGAATTAAGTTAAATTTGGTGTAACATTAAATACATTTACTTTCTGAAGTATCCTTTTTTTCGGGTTTTGATTGATTTTTTGGAGTATTACATGGAAATATAGATACAGTAAGACGTTGTTTTAGACAAATGGTGCACATTTTGTATTTCAAAAATCAACCTTCATACGTAATTAATCATTCATAATTCGTACCAACTCTGAAACCCTGTTTCGCTGAAACGTTAAAGACGTTAAAGTACTACGCGTTTCTTTTGCCGGCCGGTTTCCTACACGATTCAATCTCGAGAAATTGTAAAGTCTCGCGGGATATGAATTACTGTTATGATCTATTTTAATATTCTTAATTGTCGATGAGAGACATATTGTAGCTTTCTATTATTGAAAGAATTTTGAAAATCTGCCCGAAATTGAATTCACTTATTTTTATTCTGCGGAATTTTGCATTTAAAAAAAAGAAGTCTGTCCATCAAACGATATTGTAGCTTTCTATTGGTAAGAATTATTTAAATCAGATCAGTAGTTTCAGAGATTACCCCCATAAACAAAGAAACAAACAAAGTTGAGATATTTTCTATTCCATGGGATTTTCTAAAAATCTTTCCCTAGTGCACCTCTTTATTACTTTAGGTCCATCTATGCCAATTTCAAGTCTCTAGCACCAGTAGTTTTGGCTATGCGTTGTCTGTCAGTCAGCCAGTCATGGTACTGTTCAGGTAGAGTTAGGTATAGAATTATAATAAATCAACCCTGAAGTTGAATTCACTTTTTGCTATCCCGCGAATTTTACGTTTTTAGAAAAGTAGCGTATGCCAATCAGGATAATGTAGCTCCCAATTGGTAAAATATATTTTTAATCAACCCCTGATTAATTTCCTTAAGTATTTCGATGCTGCAGATTACTATTAGAGATACTGCAGATTACTATTTTTAGTGAAAGAATTTTTTAAATCAGCTCCGAATTTGGATTGTCTTACTTACTTCTATGTACCTATCTTGCGGGAATTTTGCATTTTCCCAAAGAAGAGTAATCTATACAATCAGCAATAGTGTAGCTTTATATTAGTGGAAGAATTTTTAAAATCAGCTCTGAAGTTAAATTCAGTTTTTCTATCCCATGGGAATTTTGGATTTTCCGAAAAAAAAGTGGCCTATGTCAATCGAGGATAGTCAGCCAAAGTTGAGGTTACTTATTTCTATCAAGCGGGAATTTTTCATTTTCCCGGAAAAACGTATCCTATGTCAATCAGGAATACTGTAGCTTACTTTTATTGTAAGAACTTTTAAAATCAGACCCAAAGTTGAATTCACTTATTTCTATCCGCGGGAATTTTGCATTTTCCGAAGAAGAATACTTAGTCTATACTAATGAGGAATAGTGTAGCTTTCTATTGATAAAAAATTTTTAAAATCATCCCGAAGTTTTTCAGTTTTTCTATCCCATGGGAATTTTGTAATTTCTTGAAGAAAATGTAGCCTTTGTCATTTGGGGATAGTCATATCACATAATATATAAGAATTTTTAAATCAGCTCCGAAATTGAATAAATTTATTTCTATCCCCCGGGAATTTTGCATTATCTCGGTAAAAGGTAATCTACGTCAATCAAGGATAGTGTAGCTTACTAACGGTGAAAGAATTTTTAAAATCGCATAGTTTCAGAGATTCGACTGCCACAGCCGCCGCGAAAAAGTTTAGATACGCCCCCTATCCCGTGGGAACGATGAGCCTTTCTTAGTGCGCGTCTACATCTATTAAGGAATACCACCTACAAAATTACAAGCGTCTTAGTTGAAGAGAAGAACAATTTACGGAGCCCCTTACGGCCCCTACGTGATCTTAAACAACATTAAGAAAAGTACTTGTTCGGAAATGTTTTTATAGTTTAAGGGAATATTTTGAATTTAATTTTGATGACAATATTGTGAGTTGTAACTAATCATTATCTTCTAATCATTACCCTAATGTAGTAACATGACTAAGCAATTGTTTATTTATTTATTTGACATTGAAATTAATGCATGTATTAGCTCTCTGTCTGCTATTGTATGCTCCAATGGGGCAGATTATGTGCGACTTACTATCAAACTTATAACAACTTCACCAACGTGTATACCATAATCATTCAATATAGATATTATTATTATTATTAAATGATAACACCACCTACGTCAACTCTTGATAGTTTGGATCATTTCAATACTCTCTAGGAAGGTTTGGGTTCGGACTCACCTAGGTAAATGTTAGAGTCTGCATGCATAACACTGGCGAGGCCGGCATATGTCTCGGTCTGAGTGGTTTGCTCTACGGTCAACTCCACTTCCCTACTATTAATGTTCATTTTGACAATGATCTGCGAAAAAAAATTTTATCAGCAAATTTGTCACGGTTTAATTGTTTACAAAAAATATTAACAAAGAACAGCCTTAATTAAAATAAATCTCAAAACTTTATTATTTTTATAGTATTTTGGTGTAAATATTTAAAAAAAAGTTACGTTATGTCGCAGGCCGTCGCTGACGTCGACGTTCTCGACAGCCAGTCGGGACGCGCCGTCACCTTGATCCCATTCAAAGACAACGTGCCCATTTTCAACTGTAATAAACAAGAAAAATAAGTATAGTCATGATTTGCACCTATAAGCTTTCGGAAATATAATCGTGGAGACCGAATTTATAGTCTAAGTAATATTAAGCAACTACTTACCTAATAAAACACAAGTTTTTCGAACATAATTTAATTACACTACGCCTGATGATATACGTGATGATAACGCCTTCAAATTCGTTAAAATTCATAGGCAAATTATGCAAAGAAAAGTCCCTTACCAATAAACTAAAAGAAAGCTCGTGTTTATGCTGGATCTAGGCGACATTAAATGAGTTTTTATGCTCTAGTGCATATAATAAAATCTTCGTCTAAGACCAAGGTAGGTGTTAACAGCCACAAACAAAAAGTTTCTATAGGTATATTTTTTTGATAATTATTAATTTATATAATAACTCATAATCAATCAAATAAATCAAAATAAATCAATAATGCTGAATATTTATTATTATAATAGCAATGCGTGAAAAATAAAGGTACCTATGTAGTAAGTGAACTATGTTTCCACTGTTGTTATTAAATACCAATTTTCATCTCCTCGCAATCAAAGTGAAAAGTAGAGTGTATAACTCGAGCATTAAACTCATTTTCCCCTCGACGTGTCTATCCACCCTCGACGTACCGGCTCGTGTGGCTATATGAACGCCTCTGGTAAAATGGCTCATTTTATGCTCTTGTTGTACAATCTACTATTAGTTCATTGATATAGAGCTCCGCAAAGTAACACCTGATTCAACAAAAGTCTTCTCACCTCGTAAGAGAATAAAGTCTCCATTGCTTGGATCGGCCGCAGACTCTCTGTGGTACAAGATGACTCCGTTGTCGCTCCTGGAGTTGATGGTAATCGCGATCACAACCGGATTTTCACTGTAGTGCAAGTTCTCAGCCGCTAGCTCCAAGTAACCGTTACCGTCGAAGCCAACAGGCGATCCGGTATGGAGCTCCAGTGCTAGTAGGCAAATAATTTAGGATCAGTACCTATACAATCAGTCGAATATACAGAACCATTCAGATAATAGAAGTGTCTGATTGTGACAGCTACTGTGTGAGGTTAAGTTCCGGTTTTGGCTTTGGTAAATGAAAAATCAACTCTCGGGCAGAAAAGAAGTCATATCCGTCAAGTAATTGTTTTTTTTGAAGTCGGTTAAAAAGGCAAACGGAAGTGCAGTTAACTACTTACGAAGCATTTATTTCTTTAAATAAGGGGTTTATACGTACTCATATGGCAATGGGTGCCAGCATATCCGAGCGGACAGTCGCAGGTGTAGTTGAACCGGGAGGAGGGGTCGGGGCGGCATGTGCCGCGGTTCCTGCAGGGCTGCTCGCGGCACGGGTCGCTGTAGCCCGGCACGCGGCGCGTGGGCAGCGGCGCGCGGGTCAGCGGCGGCGACAGCCCTGGCCTCTCCTTGGACAGCAAAATGATGGTAATTCAGCAACAGAAGAAACAATATCAATAACGTACAGCGTCTAAGACGATGGGACTTCCGGAACAGTGTGTAATTTAAGAAATAACGGACTATTGGACTTTATATTGGATATTGTAGGTACGGACCATATTAGACATGAGGAGGAAAAGGCGTCAGTTAACACCATGAGTATCAAATTAGAATCGTATTTATGATCTTACCTCAGGAATATCTCCGCGTTCGTAATGGGTACATTCCGTAACATTGTTTGACTCTATTGAAGCAGTTACGATGTTAACTGGGCCGGCTTGAACAGTGACCTGTCAAAAACAAAACAGAAACATTTTTGTTTATTCAAACATGCTCACAATTGCATTAACATCTAATGGTTGTCAGTTTAATGATACTTACGTCCTTAATGCAGCCGCTGAATCCACCGGTCACACCAGTGTTGTTGTTGAGGACGATATTAGAATCGTCGACACCACCGACGTATAGAGCTGTACTTAGGTGAAGCGGCTGTAAACGATGTGATTCACGTTATGTTTTTGTTGTGGGATGAGAAAAATATATCTTCGACTTGTATAACATGTAGCCAAAATACCAAACATAACACCAAAGAAGATTTTTTAAAGACATACTCGTAGGTGGGGCTCGTAGTTTAAGATTTTCTTGTTGTAAGATGATACGATTCAAAGATTAGTTATTTTATCTACCCCCATATAGTAAATCCTCTATTATACGTTCAAAAACCATAGATAATAACCAGCATTACGACATTTGATTCTATTATGAACACGGCTGTATCGTAATGGTCATTACGATAGTATCGTAATTTGATTTACGCGTGCAGTAGGTAGAGCATGGCGGCAAGCAGCAGGCGCAGGTCGGTAAGCTCGTGGGGCAGACATACGTGTTCGTAGTTCTCTTTGCAATGCAGGTCATTCTCAGTGGTTTGCGGAACACATGATAGAGGATTTCATATATGTATGTAGATAAAATATTGTATGCAGCTGTACGTAATTAGACCTTAAAACACTCATGTGATCCTGTTATGAAACTCGGCTACGCCTCGTTTCATGAAACCACACTCCTGTAAAATATGTCCTCATTACGATACAGTTGCATAAATAGCTAATTTTCTACTCGCGTAGTACAATGTGCTACTAACGATATCGCTATCGGTAATCCAATGATGTGAATCGTGTGATCGCAACTTTGACATTTCATTATGAAACGTTTCATAATGTTCTCCGGTATGACTATCTAATGGCCAACAGCCATTCTATTTTATTTACATAATTATTATAATCGACTTTATAGATTAATTAAAATATGTTTGTTTTTATAAACAACTATTAAATAATATACTTACATCGGACAATAAATTAATTTCACAGGTTATTATTAAATATTTATATTTCAACATTATTTTATTTGGCTGTATGACCTAAAAAGTTCCCAGGTCCATTCTAAGGTTGTAATTAGTGAAAAAAATAAAATATTTTAATATTTTTTGCTTATTTTAAAGTTTTTGATATTTTTTTGTCTTCTAAATATATGTGGTTTTATTTTAACCTTTAATTTAAATGTTCTCGCTGCTGAGGTGAAAAATTGTATGTGTCACACGAGACCAAAGTTTTTTTGCATCTCGTGTATTTAAATCCCTTGCTGCTCTCAGGATTCTAACCTAGAATCACTCGCTCACGCTCGTGATTCAATTATAGAATCCTTCGCTTACTCGGGATTCGAAATCAACACTCGCAACAAAAAACAACTTTGCTCTCTTGTTGCACAAATAACTATTATTGTCCGTTATATAAGTTTCATTATTTATTAATTGTTTATGTATCAGCTCGTAGAAAATTGATCCTATCTCTCGCTTTTTTCGTGTTGAAGTGAAATGACAGATCAAAGTAAAGTTCAAATATTTGGAATTCAGTAAGTAGACCCAACACTGTACTCAGCATTTAAAAAAAATAATTAAAAAGTTACTTTGTCTCACGGAGTGAGCAAAATGCGATTTTGCTCACTGATTGCTCATAGCAAAACCTGCCTGTTTGAGGTGCTGAGGTGAAAAGTAATGTATGCAACTATTCATAATCAGCCATTGAGACACTCGCACTCGTGTCTCAATGGCCCTTATTATTATACAGTTGCATAAAATACTATTATTATGCACCTTAACTTAATAAGTTGTATGTACTGTGCTCTTAAATATCGTTTTATCCGTTATCATTTTTTACTTACTATTTTTTTTAATTACCTTAGGAGAGTCCAATCTGCCCTCACAAATGTCATAGTTTTGGTTTATTCGCAGTAGAACGACATATACGGTGCGTGATATGTTTACTTCGGTCCATTCGTTGGCGGGCAGTGGGTAGTGGCTTGTCAAGATAACTGGACTACTTCCTGCGAGCAGAATAAAAAATATTGGGTTGAACTTTCGAGTGTAAAATTATGTAGGTACCTATCACTATCCTGATCAATATCTTCGTATTACTACGTGTCCCGTCGATGATCTATTTTCTTGTGACAATAGGTTAGGTAGTTCATATTAATCTGAAATAGTAGTTTCCTTTGAAGTGAAAGTTTTTTTTTTATTGATTTTGTAGTCCCAGATATGTATGTACAAACAAACAGTTTATCTTTTTATAATAAAAACTTAACGCCAAATTTCAGAAAAATCTCTCGTTACGTCTCAAACCGTAATTATTATAAATAATACCAATATTGTTTTATATTAGAAATTTGGACTATAAAATAAGCACTAGAGGTTTCTACTAACTACTTATGCCACAATATCATGGATTTTTGTTTAGTAACTCACCGTCTCCAAGTTGGTAGCGGAATTCCAGCCGACCTTCGCGAACTATCAGTGCAGTGAACCCTCCGTGCCCAAGTTCGGATTCAGCGCAGTACATGATGATGCCGTCAGTAACAGGGCTCATCGCTTTAATCTTCATAGACATGTGCAACGACCGCTCAGTCTCCGGTGTCTTGATGGCCAAGTATGCGCTACCAGTGAAGGCCGGGTATTCAATAGACTGTTGAATATTACAGCTGGAAACAAAATTTCATCCATAACTAACGGTGTTCTTATTTGAAAAACTTATTTTGCGACAGACCTTGTTATTGTTGCTTAAGTGAACGATTCAAAAGTTGAATTTACATTTTTTTTGCCTGCTAAACCTTCTATATTATATAGTAGAAATTGGCCATTAAGAAGTTGCGATGTGGTGTGGTGCTCACTTATAAATTTAACACAGTGCCGCTGCTAAATCCAGTTCGATCAAAGTTCTTGCGACTTATCCTTCAGTTAGGTATAGTAATGATCGTAGGATAGTAATGATGTTAAGTTTAATTGAGTGATCGAAACGCTCGGATACGCTAGGATATTAGGTGTGAACAAGTGCTACTTGCCGAGGGCCGGTGAACGTGATGGGACAGGAGCACTTGTAGCTGTCCTCTGTCTCGGTGCACTTGCCGGGGCCGCAAATGCGCGGGCGGCAGCCCTCGCCGGGGTGGTCGCAGTTCTGGCCCGCGTAGCCGGCAGGGCACAGGCACACGTAGCCGCGCTCGTTGCGCGCCTCCTGCGTACGCAGCGTTAACACTCGCTTAATAAAGTTTTAACAAAAAAAAAAAAAAACCCGACTGCCTTAAAAACTAAAAGGAAGAAAATAAGTCTAGTGGTGTAGAACTCTGTCAAGAAGCTCATTTAAGGTTCAACAGTCGGGACCCATGACCAAGATTTTTTGAGCTGGTAACGATTTGAATGGGAGCTTCTTGACCGAGTTCTAGACCACTAGACTGTGAGGACCGCGATGTACAGTAACAAGCATTAAAATATCTGCCACAGTGGAGCGTGAAAAAATATCTAACACGTCCTTCCGGCCCTACAAATAGAGTCGTATCAGATATTTATGCACGCTTGTTGTGTCAGATATTGGTAGTACCTAGTAAGAAAATATAAAATCGAAAAAAAAAATGCCACAAATGGTTTCATTGTTTTAATGTCTTCATCTGTTGCCCAATATGGCTATCCTAAGTTTTCCCCTCCACGGAGTTGTGTATAAGTGTTGGGGGGGCTAAAAATGTACCCCGAAAGGGTTATTTTTGCGATTTTACGATTTTATCTCGTAAAGGACTTACAATGAACGAAATCTGTTCTTCAAAAAAGCTGAACGGAATTTTATCCCGCATCGAAAGAAGCCAGGTTCATATTTTACGGACTATCCGTTCTCAAGTTAAGGCTCATTAGAGTGAGGTGTGTTTTACATGGTATATGAAAAATTATTAATTTTATCTCGTGGGAATTTGGGGAAATCTTTAAATAGTTTTTCCGAGTTTTACCGACCTAACAGCATCAAAATAAAAAGAATCGTAAAACCAATTATCATATATTTACAAGTTAAAAAAAGAAAAATTGAAATTCAGTTGCTCACCTGACATATGCCATCGTGCAGACAGAGATTAGGCGAGCACGAGTCACACTCAGCGACTTGGTATTTGTCGATACTGTCCATCATGATATCCTTTTCTTGTTTTCCTAGTATTAGCATTCCCACGCAGCCGATGAATCTGGAATATCCGCCCAAGTGCGAGTTGAACTTGCGTGGAGAGGGTTGCGTGCAATGCCAAAGTCAAATGTTTTTCTCTATTTTTTAATTTTACGTTGCTTTTAAATTAATACAAAATATCACATTAAGACGCGTCTTACTGTGAGAATTTCAAATGTGATATTTTTTATTACTCGCGAGTTAAGTACTACTAGCGCTACCTAGTGGTGTTTTAGTGAACTATTTTCCATAAGTGAACGTATTATATTGAGTTTTTTTTTTCAAAATTTACACAGTACAACAACAACAGTAGGTAGTTACGGAGATCAGGGGGGGAATGGTCAATTTTCGTCTTCATTCATGAATAAAATCAAAATTATTTATTTTAAAATAATAAATAAAATATATTTTAGATCCTCATAACGAGCCCTTTCATTTTATATTGAGTATATGACACACCAAGTTATGAAAGTCCTTTTTTTTAATTTCCTAATTTGTCCCCCGAAAATGACCGTTATTTTAAAAAAAGTTATTTGTTATGCAAGACTGGAAAGCGACTGTTTGGCACGAGTATAAGAATATTGAAACCCGAGTAAGTGAAGGAATCGAGGATTGAGCCACGAGCGAAGCGAGAAAAGAATCCTGAGCGTAGTCGAAGGTTTCAAAGGCACGAGACCCATAATAATATCGTTCCTAGTCTTGTCTTATATCTATCATGAGTGAGTATTTACCCTGAAGGACGACCGAGCACGCTCGGAAGCTGGTTGTAATCACGCACTCCTCCGATGTAAAGAGGCTGTTTCAGTTCCATTGCTTGTAATTTATTAGGTAATTCAGCGGTAAACGGTCCAGTATCATCCACATTCATCGCCACTGAAAATAAAATTCAATGAAAATGTTACATCGTGCATATTTATTTCTTACCTACTTGTTTTATAAACGTAAACTACCTACGCAATGAGGACTATCGCGTATGAATTCACCGCTAGAGGCGCTAGTGTAGCGTGAGGTCTCCGAAATGTCAAATCTCATAGTTTTTGGGTGAGCTACACGGGTTTATTTATAATTTGAATAATTTTGCGAATATTTTGTATTACCTAAAATTAATTATGGCAATTATGCGTTACGGGGCAATGAATGTCTGTGTTTTGAGACAGTTTAGTCCTTCGTAAACTTTATTCTGCCCTTTTTTTCCGAACAAAACGGGACCATGCAACATTGTGGTTTCTCGATATTTTTATGGTACGGTTTTAAGGTGTATTAAATATGATATTAATCTAAACTTTGTTTTCACGCCCGTAAAAACAGACTTTGAAAGCCACATTTAAAAACCTCACGCAACAGTGGCGCCATCTAGAAAGACAAAAAACGATAGCCCTCATTTCTGTTAAATTACATTTTTATTATTCACAAGGTAGGTAATTTATCCTAATCCTAAATCATTGGTTTATTACAATATTATGTTTATTGTAATAACCAATGATGTGGGATTTAAATTTGGCATTAAATTACATTATTAAAAAAACAGCTCGACTCACAATAAAAATTAAGGGTGGAGAAAGATACGACTAGTTTCGACCATTTCGGAAGACCTTTATTAGGGATGAACGCGTTCGCAACGGGGGCACACACCGCACTGCTCCATGCAAAGGACGCAATTAGCACATTTTGATTACCGTTGTTTCGGTATAAGCGATTCGACCGATACCACACACGTAGTACCTACCATTTAGACGTAGTGCTATTCTATCAATAGATAGAGTCACTAATAGTGAACAAACTCATTACTGAATATAATGAGGTTTTCTGAAAAGGCCAAAACTAGTCCGAACGTCCTAAAAAGGTATACATAAGTATAAGCAATAGTATGTTCTTTTTACACTATAAATATTATAAGTGTCTAACATTATTTGTTCTTATTAGCAATACGATAGTTCAACGAAATGCAAGATAAAAAAAAACAGGGGGATCACCTGTCCTGTAGTAGGTAGTCTAGTATAATTGTATCCTGACACCAATGAATTCGTACCTTTAGCATACATCCTGCTCATACGCACGGTATGCCAGGTGTTCAGGCGCAGCGGCCGGTCTCCTTTCACGATGAGCGTGCTACCGGTCACTTCGAGAACCATTTGAGGAACACTATCAACAAGTTGCAGGGCAATAGAATCTCCATTGCGTTCTTCATTTTGGCTATTGTATAGAATCAAACCGTTGGAATCTGAAAATAAATTAATAATAATAGAATACGGATTACGATGTATGTTTTTTAATTTGAATAAAAATATAAATAATAAATAAATATCACGGGACAATTCACACCAACTGACCTAGTCCCAAAGTAAGCTTAGCAAAGCTTGTGTTATGGGTACTAAGCAACGAATAAATATAATTATATAGATAGATACATACTTAAATACATATTAAATACCCAAGATCCGAGAACAAACATTCGTATTTTTCATACAAATATCTGCCCCGACACGGGAATCAAACCCGGGACCTCAAGCTTCATAGTCAGGTTCTCTAACCGCTAGGCCATCTGGTCGTCTAAATATAAATGTTGTTTACCCATAGGTTTGAAGGAAATTTCAATGTCGAAGTTCAAGTAAGCATCTTCTAATCTTTTCATGGCCAGCCAACTGTTTCCGTTAAACATGGGGACCACGCCGGTTACCAGCAAGACGACCCGCGATACTTCCCGAGTGCGGCCATTGCTGACGGTGCAAATGTATGTTCCAGCGTCCGCTTCACTGACTTGTTGCAGGTATAAGTTTGGCTGCAAAATACGATTCATGAAATACACATCTTAAACAATTTAAAATATACAGATATTCAACTAGTCAAGCATATTGGAATCTTCCGCACGTATAAAAACAGAAGTCATTTGCACCACAATTTTCGACAACACACGAACTACACACTTCTTTTTCACGTAATGTTGAACGAACATTCATAGATACTACACTACAAGTTATTTGAAGTATACCTCATTGCTTCTGACATCTGGTGGAAGTGAAGAAAATTCGCTTCTCCATTCATATGACACAGGTTGTCCAAGGTTATGCCGGCAAGGAATGATTGCTCGATCGCCAAGTCTAGCTGTATAGGTTTCGTCTCTTCTGTTCTCTGGATAAAAAGGAGCACTTGAACCTATAAAGCAATTGTTTTAGTTTAAACAGTGTCTTGCAAAAGGTTCCGAGTTCGATTTGTACATTGGATTTATTTAAAAAGATTACAGAACTAACAAATTTGTAAGTTTAAACGTGTTCAATTTGTGTACCAGTATTATACCTATCATATTGTTCAGTTATAATACTTATAAATTACTAGCTGTCGCCCGCGACTTCGTCTGCGTAGAAGTATGAATAATATGTACTAGTGTATGTTTCATAAAATCGGTGAACAAACACTGCGACACGAGAATTTCATGTATTATATTATTTTACCTGGCTGTATTTCGAGATTGAAATCGTCGGAAGATGAAGACATTGAGTCCGTTCCAGTGCACCGATACACGCCAGCATCTGATTCCGCTACGCTGTTCAGTATCAGCACTGAACCATCTCCATAGGGCTGTCAAGTAAAACGGTAATCAGGAAGGCCATTACATTTTGCCAGTCATTACTAAACTTTAGTAGTTAGTAGGTACTAACCCGTTGTTCGACGTGTTGCCTGGTGTTATATCTTTCCCAGCTAACGCGGACTCCGCGGGAGGCAGCTCTGCATATGACTTCCACGTTTTCGCCGACCACGAATTGCCGTCTTGGCTGCTCGATAGTTACCAACGCTGGAGCAACTTCCCGAGGTCCTATAAAATTTGTAATGTTTATAACTGATTGTACACGATTTTACATTGTCTACACGGCTTGTTTATCATAATCTCCGTCATCTTGGCTCGATAAAATGATTTGCCAAAACAACGCCCAAAGAAGAGGTAGTACAGGTTATGCAAATTATTAGCACACAATTTAATATTTTACTAACTATTGGATATTTATAGAAGAGTACCCAAATAAAAGTACCTATGTTGATTTAATAATTTATGAAACGTAAGATATTAAAATATTTATTTAAAAAATACCTAGTATCAATGCAAGAAAAAACCTTCGCATCCTGTTTAATACTCTGCAATAAGTAGTTTAAGTATTTATTTATTTTTATTTCTAGTTACAAGCTTTTCTTTAGCTTGCCCTGTTTATTTATTTATTTGTTTGGGTCAAATCTTGGAAGCTAAATTTGACCCACTTTCAGCGGTCCGATTGACTTTAAATTTGGCATAATTATGTAAATTTGGTGGCAATACAACAATCTAATAGTGACATCTTGGTGGTCCTGCCAGGATCGTCTCCGCAGGAGAGAACTCCTCAATGATTAATAGTACCTACCGACTTGAAATTTGGTACGGATATTTAGTTTAGATGACAATGCAATTACAGTCAACAAAAAGTACAGTCCGCAAAAAAGCTTCTTTTAAAACTGAATTTTTAACAGTAACTTATATGCGATTTTCACAGTAAACAAAACAGCGCTGATGAGGTCCTTAAATAATTATAATAATAAAATTTATTATAATGCGAGGTAGGTATATTTTTGTAGTAAGTACTACAAAGGATAATTTATAATAATAGAACTTAGCTAAGGGGCAAGAGTAAGCTTTTATATATGCCATTAATATACTTATGTCATGTTAATTGTGTGATTGCTATGAGAATTCCATTTTCTATTTTATCTGAAAAGTAATTTTAGTGTTATGGTCATATGTAACAAAGCAGGCATGCGCATACTCGTGAGGGCGTTAGCTAGACACACTTTTACCATTACCAGTACCAGTTTATCATTACACACATAAAACATGCATACCTACTTACCTGCATTTGCGAAAACTGCATAGTTACGTAGAATATTTGTTCGAAAATTCATTAAAATCGATTTGATCCCCACATGCTTCACAGAAACATATTTTGTTATTTAGTTAACAACCAAACAGTGGACGTACGACAAATGGCTTAATAATTAACACATGCGACAAATTAAGCGCTTATAAAAGGTAAATCTCGTTTAATATATTAGGGTAGGTACTACATATTTCGAATTTTTTTTATCGATTCAATGCCTTAGAAATGTGTATGCATAATGTAGGTAGGTACTGTAATAAAATATGTGCCTAGGCAGTCTTAAAATGAATACAATATTTTATAAGATGTTTAAGTAGTTTCACTCTCTGAAAAATAAGGATTGTGAAAGAAACCACTGTTTCCAGTTAACGATCAGAATATTGGTTTAGGCACAACGTTATAATTAGTAGAGTACCTATGCAGATAATGCTTTTCATATTAATGTTCAGAAATGTATAACAAAGAAAAAAAACACACGTTATAGACTAACATATGGACCTTTTTCCCTTTTTTGAAATTGTTAAAAATAGTAGGTAAGATAGTAAAAATCTCCTGAGCAACCTATGAGTGTAATGCAATTTATTTTATTAGATACATTAAAGAACTTTCACTAAATGGACAACTACTGGACTAACATTTTTCGATACACAGAAAATATCTTTAAAAAATAATAATAAGTGTTGGTATCTTAGTAATGAATGATACTCTAAATTCGATTCTGTTCGCGGATTAATCTTACTACACTTAAAAGTGAAAAAAAAAGATAATGTTCAAAAAAGGTATGTTAGTTGTAGATTGTAGCAAGGAAGACCGAGAGACTACATGCTAAATGGAAGATACGCAAAATATTTAAAGAAAAACACGGATCTTAGAAAATAATCAGCCTGTTACGAGTATGTTACATTCCCATGTAATCATGTGCGGGCATCCTACTTTTTACTACCAATCCTATAATAAACTCTACGAAAGTTTGTGAATGTTTGTTACGCCTTCACGCTAAAACAGCTTGATGGATTTGGATGAAATTTGGTATGGTAGCTGGACGTATGAAATAACACATAGCTTACTTTCATCCCAATATTTCTACGGGATCGGGATAAAATCTCGAAATCTCAACCGCTGGGCACAAACAACAATTTGTCACAAAAAATTGACAAGGCTGTTTTTAATTTAACGTCAATGAAACCTCGATGTAATTTTAAGGAATTTTCACAGGAATTTTTGTTTGTTACACCTTCACGATAAAAAGGCTCCTCGAATTGGGAAGAAATTTGGTATGTACGAGTAGCATAACATTATATTTTTTCCGATATTCTAGCATAAAATTTCAAAATTTCAACCGCTAAAATTAAAGACATGAAAATTAGCGTTTTATCAGCAACTTTGACAAAATTCAATATGTAATTTTTGGGAATTCCCATGATAATTTAGTAAAATCCCGTAATTTCAATTCAATTGCGGATCTAATAGATAACGTGTGCGAAGCCGCGGGTAAAGTTTAATAATTAATATAGCAGTGTTGCATAATAATATGTAGGTAGGTAACTAACATATAATTAACCTCCTGTTAACACATCATAGGTAGATAGTTCTCATGTCTAACATCATACTTTCCTTAAATAAATTGATATGTAGGTACAAATCTTACATGTAACATAATAAGTACAACACAATAATACATAATCCGTATCATCATAAAACAAGTACTTGACATTAACATTGCAATGTGAATCAACAAATAAGGCAGTCTTTTGCTATTTAGTCACTTTACACATAACAAAAATATAATACAGTAGGTATATTTGGTCCCAAACTGCGAAATGGACACACCCCACAAACAAGCCAAAAACACCCGCACCTGTATTACCGGTAAGTGTGGGATACTCCGACAGTGTATTTGACTGCTGCTCCTCAGATAGTATACAGTCTTCGTCGCTATTATCCATGCAATCCGCGGATCCATCGCAAAGGAGTTTCTCGTCAATGCAATTAGATCCGTCAACACAACGGAACTTCGGTTTCAAGCACTCAACATCTTCGTTAGCGGGGAACAAAATATAAATAATTATCACAATACAATAAATTTTTCGTCATTATACCTACTACATGGTAGGTAGAAAGAAACTGCCATAATGTTACTAAAGGAAAGGATGTGAACATACTTAATTGGCCATTCGTGAATCTTCATTAACGTCATAGTTTGCACGAATAGCCAGTCAAATATATGAGGCCGACAGTACGTTAGAAACTACGCCATTAAGAGGAATGAAGAAAATATTAAAGAAGAAGAAGAACAACTATGGCTTCAAAGAAACGATCTAAACATGCCTGGGTTATTCAAAAAGATTTAGCATGGCGTTTAAAGCGTATTTAAAAATTTAGTAAAGGCTGTTTTTTTCAGTTTAACTAGTTTTAAGCTGAAACTACGAAAGTACATAGTGTTTTTTTTATTGCTAGTATTGGCACTGACCCTCTATGTGGAGGTTGATGTAATTGCTAGTCTGTCTTCCGTATTGGTCCCTGATAGTGCAGAGGTAGTGACCACTGTCAGATTTCTTAGCAAGCCTAATGAAGAGGGAGCCATCGGCGAGCTGAAGCACGGAGCGTGGCAGCGGCTGGCCGTTCTTGGTCCAACGCACGGCCAGCCGTGACTGCGGCGGTACGTTGCAGCTGAACCGCACGACGGCACCTTCCTTCGCCACCTGTTCGTTATCGTGCGACTCCACCGCCGCGAGGTCGGTCTCGTCTACGAATATGAATAGCCGTCGTGACATGCGATCAGATGAACTCATTACAGGCATACTTTAGTAGTGAAGTGAATGCAAGAAGTTGTGTTCATAAAATGATCAAACAGGTTAGTGGTGGTTTGGTGGTAATCTGCTGTATACCTAAGTGAATAGCAAAATAAACGACGACCAGTGGTTCTATGTAAATATGCATAGATTGTTTTGTGCAACCTGTACAAGTGTAGGTGCACATGGTGGCAAAAAGCTCCACGAATGTGGGTAACAGAGTATCGTGTTGCTAACATTGTATATTTTAGGTGCCTAAGTGCTTTTATCGTTAACTTGAAGGTCGATTCATTTTTAACTACATTTTTTACACATAGATAATCTAACAGAGAACGTTTCATAGATAACATACCGCTAACGATGACTTGAGCAACAGCTGAGGCATTAGCTACCCTGTTCTTGGTGAAGCACTCATATCTTCCGGCATCCTCTACTTCGATCTGTCGGAAAATGAGGGTGGAACCTCGGGTCTGCACGCGTCTAATGAAAGTAAAAAAATATATGTGTATGTTGGTAATTATATTGTTACACTTCATTTAAATGTCTTGATCACAATAACGCTAGTATCGAGACAGAAAACGCAAAAAATATGAATTTTGAACATGAAACTACCGTGAGCTCATATTAAATGATATTGTAACGGATAACTCACGTCTTAAATCGAGTTTAGCTCGACATTTTTCGGGCTATTTCGTAGCCCTTGTTCTCAGGAGCACGCGACTCGGCGGCTGCCGCAACACGCGCACTAAGCGCCACTGCTCTGCTCACGCGACTGCCCGACGAAACTAACACCGGTGCACAACTACCCGCATTTTTATCGTTATTTTTAACAGACTTCAAAAAAGGAGGAGGTTTTATGTTCGCCGATTACTCAGTCAAATTGTGGACCGATTTTCAAAATTATTTTATTATTCGAAAGGGTAATCTTCTGAGGTGGTCCCATTGTCACCAAATTAAGCTGATGATGGGATCCTAGGGAAATCGAGGGCAAACCTTAAATTTTATAGACACACCTACGGCGATTTTGGCATTGTTACCATTAAGATAAGCATTTACATTCGGAAAGTATCATTTGGTAAACTGGACCTGATCAAGAAGACCGTAGATGACCAATGGAAATCGTCAAATCTAAGTAATAATAATAATATGATCTGCATCTGATCTGATGCTGAAGCCGGAAGGTAGGCAACGGAACTCTGTTATAAAACAACGGAAGTAAGCCGCGTTTGGGTTTCATGGAATCGTTGTGGGATGTACTTTGGCTAGGAATCATTAAAAAGTGAGAAATAAAGAATTTTTTTAACAAAAAAGTAAAACCGACTCCAAAAAAATAAAAAAATAAAAAATGGAACCGACTACAAAACCCTTGAAAATATTTTTCTAGGTAGGTACCTACTAGCTCGAAGTCGGTGCCTCAGCACGAGCCAGCAGGAATGGAAAAATAGTCGTCTACCTCACCTACAATACTATGGGTTTCTATCGATCCTACATTTGACATTTTGTTATTTTTTTATTTTTTGGAGGTTTTACTTTTTTTTTAATTTCTTTTGATTGTCACTGTTGTGGTTGGTGTGAACATGCCTTTACGGAGCGATGTTGTTAGTGTTGTGTGCTACCCCACATCAGACAGTGACAATAAAAATGACGATAAAAATGCGGGTATTTGGGCTACGAAACATGTCGAGCTAAACTCGATTTAAGACGTGAGTTATCCGTTACAATATCATTTAATATTGAAACATGATACCAATTTTCAAGCTTAATGCCTCTTTATTGCATTTAAAGTAGATAATTATCTACCTATTGCATTGTATGCAAAATAAATAAAAAAAGAAAATGTTTATTCGGTATATAAAAAAAGTATCAATAAGGTACACAATAGCGTTTCTTAAAGCCGAAAGGGCTGGTAGCTCAGCGATGCTGAGGTATAACATACCTGGACAGCGGCCTCTGGACAGGCTTCCAAGATATTTCTTGGATTTCGTCGCCCTCGACGATACATTCGACGGTGGGGGACTGTCCGGGACGCACGGTCTGCGTGGGTGGGCGCAGCGTGATGCGCGGCTGCTCCATCACCAGCAGCTCCGTGTACGCCGACTTGTGCGTGATGCCCGTGCGCCGGTCGATTAGCACGCACTCGTACTGACCAGAGTCTCTCTTCGATGCCTGTGCACACGCATTTAAATCTTTATCTGTTTATCAAATTAGCCTGGGCGGTTAAAACTTCTTAATATTGATTATGGTATCAAAGGGTTGACTAGCTTCTACATCTCTGATGCGGAAGTTTTTTGGCAGGACACAGTGGTTATTCTTCGGAATGCTAAGCTGCTCAAGAGTATAACTAGACATGAGCGTATTGTTTACTTATCCTTAGAGCAGACAAGGGAAACGCAACTGTGGTTATGAATGTCGCTGAATATGAGGACAAAAATTATTTCGTTACTTAGTGACACTAACACATATAAACCGGTGAAATACAATCCAACTGCCAATGTGTCTTCCCGGACCACTAAAATCATTAGAGAATGTAGCAAGGAGTTTTCTGAAGAGTACAAATATAAATTCTTATTGCGTCCACGTATAGCACAGCTGCCGGAAATGTATGCGGTTTGCCAAAAGTACATAAAGCCAATACTCCGCTTAAAACTATAGTTAGTCAAATTAATTCGCCTACTTATGAATTAGCTAAACATGTAAGTGACGTACTCAATCCTCTGAGTGGAAGAACCAACTCATACTCCTATGTCAAAGACTCCCGTCACTTTGTTATTATTTTTCGAGACACTGTGGTTAGTGCGAGGGAGATTATGGTTAGTTTTGACGTCGAGTCTCTCTTTACTAATGTGCCTGTGACAGATTTTCTCAAAGTACTTGAAAATAAACTGTTAGCTAACATCATACCGTTAATGTCCTTGTGACCTTGACTAAGCATTGTCTTTCTGCTGCCTATTTCATCTACCAAGGGCAGTACTATCTACAGGTGGATGGGGTGGCGATGGGTAGCACGGTGGCTCCGGCAGTAGCTAATTAATGGATAGAGCCTTTTGAGGAAAAGGCCATGGCCATTGCGCCTTTTAAGATCAGGATGTGGAAAAGATACGTGGATGACATATTCTGCATACTTGAGGGTGGACGGGCTGAGGTCAAACAGTATATTATAGACCTTAATGAACAACATCCACAACAGAATGTGGCTTACATATGAATTCGAACACTGCTGGACCCTAGCATTCCTTGATGTGAAAGTGATGGATGATATACGTAGTGACGGCATTCTTAGCCATACGGCTTATCGAAAACCCACTCACACATATCGGTATCTACATGTCTTCACATCATCACCCGCAGGAGTTAATAGGTAGGTACAGGTAAAACGTGTTTTACGTAGTAATGGCTATAAGGTTAAACGCAAAAGAGAGAAGGTTAGGGGAAATTGTTTACAATCGGTAGCTCGACAACCAGCATATCTGCCCTATCTTGAAGAAGTAACAATAGGATTGGAAGATTGTTAAATAAATATTCAATAAACACCATTTTTACTCCTTTTAGGAAAATATCGCAAAGCATGAGATCACCTGAAGATACAATTCCTTTAGAGCATCCTGGTGTTTACAAAATTGACTGTAGCCACCATCTTGCTCGCTAATCCTGCCGTGAAGCAGCAGTGCTTGCACTGTTGTGTTTCGGCGTGGAGAGTAAGACAGCCGGTAAAATTACTGGCACTTGAGGTATCCCATCTTAGGCCTTAGAGGTTGGCCACGCATCTGCAATACCCCTGGTGTTGCAGATGTTTATGGGCGGTGGTGATCTCTTACCATCAGGAGACCTACTTGCTCATTTGCCATCCAGTCGCGTTAAAAAAAAAGCTGTGGGAAATCCTATATAGGCGTAGTATATAGGTAAACGCGGTATAGCTAAACGAATCATATCATGTCGGATAAATGAGCATATCAAGGCTATAAAAAAACAACCAAAGCTATAAGTCTGCTATTGCGCAACACATTTTGGAATCTGGGACTACTTAATTATGTTGTATGCAACTGTGCCACCACCATTATTTGAATAAGACAAATCTCTTTTTGTTTAAAAAAAAATCAGTGAGTTACCAGATTCATCATTACTTACATTACGAATGATCAGCTCATTTCCGATCTGTTGAGCATAGCGTTGCAGCTGTTGGCCTACTCTACCCCATTGCACCGTGTATAAGCCATTAGAGCTGTCGCATCTAAAAAACAAACACAGCTGGTTTACTTGTCTGTTTCACATAATATGACGATATCCATATAGTAGGTAAAACCAATAATTACAAATCTTACCCAAGTGTGCTGTCTTGACCTTCGATGGCGAGTAAAGGTGTAGGTCTTTGTTGATCTGGATAATAATTTGGATCTTGTTCAGGATTTTGATCTTGGTCAGGATTACCGTAAGGATCAAAATCAGTTTCTCCGCTGCCTTCTCCTAAATCGCAAAAAAGTTGCTTAGTGTTTACTTAAATCTTGATAAAGTTTACTTTTAAGGTTCTGGATATAGTGGTTTGCCAGTTGTTCCAGGACAAGGGCTTAAAAGTAACTTGCGCGATGTAATAGTATTTTTCAGGTTCAAGACTAGCTTGTATATTTCTTAAATTTTGTTGTACTCAGGGATAATATGGGTGAAATATTAAGTGTGGATATAACAGCCTAGCTAGCAGACGAGTGTCATTTTGTCATTATTCAAGTTGGATCTCTGCAAGTCACGAAATTTTACCCATGCGAGTTCAGCCTTACCGTTGGGTCCGAATCCGATATCGCCACGCTCAACGCGGATGGTGAACTGCTCCGCGACGGTGCCGGCGGCCGAGACAGCTGTGCACACGTAGTCGCCATCATCCCGCTCGTTGGCCGCGCCGACACGCAGTGACGCGATCCCGGGGCTAGGTGGCACGAGTTCACGGTCGTCTGATCTCACTGCCACAACATTTTTTTTTTATTATATTCGTGATTCCTCAAAGATCATAAAATATCTCTATTACATCACCCAAGACATGATTAGTGTGACTTACATTTAATTGATACCATAGGTTCGGGATAACCATTTGCTCGGCAATGCACTTCTACAGGTTCTCCTGGGTTTGCTTCGATAAAAGATCCTGGTGTCAGTGTAATCTCTGGCACAGATCTCACTTTTAGAGTAGCGTTAGCGCTGGCCTGACCGGCAACGTTAGTGGCCGTGCAAATATATTCTCCCTCGTCGTTGACTTCAATTCTTTCGAACCTAAAATAATAAACAAGTTAGCCGAGCGGTCCTAGAAATATATAAAAATAGTTGCATAGAATATGTACATACTTCAAAACTGCTTGAGGCTGTAAGTGTGTGGACCGCGACAACGATCGTTCGCGACTTCTTGACCAAAGTATTTCGGGAGGCGGCACGCCGGCCAATACACGACAATGGAATTCAAACTGACCGCCAAGAGTAACAGCTAGTTCCCCTTGTGGCCATATTTCTACCTTAGGCGGGATACGCGCTGCAACCAATGATCAGCGCATAAATTATTTTGTTTCAACAAAAGTAAAAATTATTTAGGCAAGTTATTTTCAATCTTACTTTCAATCTCAACCATTACGTAGGTGTTGGCGACTACAGTTCCATCCACGGATCCGGTGCACATGTAATATCCTCCGTCTTCATCTTGTGCATTGGAAATGATTAACGTGTTCCCTCTTTGACTGGTTCCAGGTCCAAAATTGTTATTGTGCTGTAAAGACAAAACATAATCTTGCACATACCTATCGCCGAATAAACAAAAATAATACAAAGATAAATATATTACAAATTACAAACAAACAAAAATCCAGATTTATAATTTGATATAATGTATGAGGATTACTTTGCTCCACTTGATGTACGGTTGCGGGTATCCCTGAGGATTACAATCGATTGTCCCGCTGCCTCCTGTTGGTATTTTAAGACTGTCGACGCTGACGGAGATCGAGGGGGCTTCGCCGGGGGCTGGTGTGGACAGAGGGACGACCGTCACGAGGATGGGCACAGACGCTGCCTGCTCAGAAGTGGTCTGGCACACATATACTCCCTGGTTTTCAAGCCGAGCCACATCGATATATAATACGCCATTTTCAGATCGCACGTTTTGAGCGAGTTCAGAACCGTCTTGCCTGAAAATAAACAAAAAAAGTAGAACACCTCGTGTAACGTGTTATTCACAGTTCGTTCGTAAATTACTATAATAATGTTTATCATTAATTTACCTGACCCATCCAATAGAGCCAACTGGTATACTTGCTGTTCCTGTGCAAATAACATTTGTGCTTTGACCTTCAACAACATTTGGTGTAGATGGCGAAATAGTGAGTCTGTCTCGAGTTGGTCGTAATGGTCTGGGACGCACAAATATCGCAGCTATGCTATCTTTGGATCCAGCTGTGTTTCTTGCGATACATCTGAAACAGCGATTTTGTTTTGGGAGTGGACCTTTTACTAGTTTCATCAGTCACTAACACTGATGTATTAAACTGGTCACTAATCACTAAACTTTATTATCATAGTACAATAATGTTTATTAAAAATAAACTGCTCATTATTTAATGTTCAACAATACCTGTATTCACCGGAATCTTCTTCTCTAGCCTTGGGGATTACAAGATAGGATCTATAATACTCCACTGCCAAAGGTAAAGGCTGTCCAGATGCTCTTTGCCAAACGATTTTTGGAATGGGGTTTCCGGTAGTAACGCACTCCAATTCGATTCTATCACCCTCGTAATACTCGTTTACAGAAGGTTGTATCGACACAGTGGGGATTGTCATAGGATTTGCTGTAAAATTAAAATAATGTTTTATCGCATTCTCAATTCTTCGTCATCGCGGACCTTATTTCATTGTAACATAAAAATTAAAGTGTATGATTGTATTTGACAAAGTCAAATTTAGGTTTTAAATATTACCATTTTACCTAATATGTTATTTTACCATTTACCCACCTTTTGCGTAAAAAATCCAGTCAGGTAAAACTATCCAATTTAAGCATGGAAAGAGAACAAATCGTTTTGTAAAGAAACAGATAAACAGGCTCAATTAAAATACGTGAACTCGTCGGTTTTTTAACGTTTCGTACCTCAGTTGGCAAAAACGGGACCCTTATAGCGTATAAATATATTTCTGTTCTAATACTGATTATTACTAAAAAATAGGCTTTTCTGAAACTCTAGTACATAAGTGACGTTGGTAAAGAATTATATTAATTAAAATAATTTACTACAAAGTTACTTACATCCAACTGTAAGAGATGCAATAGCCTGTCCCGTGGAAATGCCATCACTTGTTTGACAGATGTATGTCCCACTATCGGATACTTGGACTCGACTGATGTACAGTACCCCGGTGTTCCGATCAACGTACGTTCGTCCTTGCGGCAAGTGTCCATCAACCTTAGTCCAGTTCACGGGGAGAGCACCCTGAATCATGCGGCTTCTAGCTTCGCAAGTAAAGTTTACTTGGCCGCCCACGTTTTCAATTCTGATAGTTGGGCTCGAAATTGTTACAGTAACTGTAGACTGTGGCGGCGGTGGTCGGTTTGTAGTAGTTTGAACTACTTGTGGTTCTCCATCTATAAGGAAATAATACGATTCATTTTCGCTCTCTCATTCCCATTGTAAAGTTTTTTTTATTGGCTATTAAAATTCTTTGGGTTGTCCAATTATCTCAATATATTTAAATCTTAAGGAAAAACTTTCAAAATTGTGTAGAACTAATTTCACTTGCAGCCTCAGTTAAATTATTTTTCTCATAAAAATAATTTTTAATTAGATAGCAATACAATTTCATAGTGAAATTTTGCAAGTGATCCTATTATTACTTAGTGTATAAGTCCATAAAACTTTATTTCCTACTATTTTATTGACATAATATTGTATTGTAAGAGACTTTAGAATAAGGCCTTATGTATTTTATGCTTTTGCTAAATAAATAAATACTAAATATATTCATAAAAATGAGGACACAAAGGACCAAATGACTGTTTAATAATGTTTGAGAGTGATTGGCAGACAGCACAGAATAATCTGAACTCTAAAAAATATACATTGAGAACACGTATACATTATTCTAATACCACTTACATGATTAAATTACGTTATAAAAATAAATGATATATAGATAATTTTCTAAACGTTAAAGAGTACCACTTACAGTGAAGGACCGCCCACGACTCGATCGTTCACAAGTGCCAAAAACAGCGTAAATTTATATTGTACCTAATAAATTATAAAATAAGGATAAGGACAGTTTCTTTATGCCGATGCAAGTCGCGAATGGATCATACTTTTAACTTCATGACTTTTTTCTTTCAGGCCCCCGACTAACTGTGCATTTTTTTTTATTGACCCGGATAAATTAAGGTACCTCTACTACATACAACGCATAAAACTAACTAATACAATTTTCAAGTACCTACATTTAGTTGAACGACTGCGCTCGTGATTTATATTTATATATTTTTTATTAACCCCCGACGCAAAAAGAGGGATGTTATAAGTTTGACCGCTATGTGTGTCTGCGTGTGTGTATCAGTCTGTCTGTCTGTGGCACCGTAGCTCTTAAACGGGTGGACCAATTTTAATGCGGTTTTATTATTTGAAAGCAGGTTTTTAGCGATGGCTCTTAGATTCGTTTCGTTAAAATCGGTTTAGCCGAGATATGATAGTTGAGATATGAACTTTGAAGTGACAAAGTTGGGGTTTCCCAACTTTTTGTTGATTAGGTTAGGGTATTTATTTAGGTAGTATCGTTTAGGCATTATTAGCATGGCGGTAGCATTGTGAAAAGGAGCTGCGAGACGAAGTTGTTAGTCACAAACAAATGGGTACAAAATATATCATTGGAGAATCACATCGACATTGAGAGCGCTAAACATTTTACTTGAAGCATGAATAGTATCAAACATCCGACATTGATGGTAAAGCTCTTTCATGTTTAAGAGCTACCTGGCTCTGGTAACGTAGAGGTCAACACTCCGAGAGTAAATCCTTTTGAAGTAATGGTGTGACATTCCAATATTTTTCCGACATGTCTCGTATCCCAGATAAGTTTCGTTTCGTGTTCTCCCCTCCAGCCATCCGGGTACAACTTTGACGTGTTGTAATGTTTAGGTGCGCTTATTCTCTTCCTCTCGTAATAAAACTGTATTGTCAGCGGCTCTGGAGCTCTGTATTTGCAAGTGAATGTGACTCTCCGCATAGGGTTCAAACCGTCGTAGTTTTCGCTAATAATGGGGTGCAGTTCCATTACTACTCCTATTGATTGTGTTATAAAAATATATAATGCATGCATTACCACCTGTTTGTTATAATATAAATAAAAAACAAAGTTTTATGCTATATACGTAAAATACTTTATACAAATATGTAAGTTTTATACATCTATTGTAAGTATTACGGTCATGTTTTTAATTATGTAGGTAATCTTTTAGCATTAAAGAGGAGGTGAAGAGTATAATTATTAGACTGAATTATACCTACATTTAATATTATTTAATAGATACCTACACAAAAAATGCGACAAATAAATATTTCATGCCAAACATCAAAATTACATTGCAACATACCTATAATGGAACAGTCAACTCCCGAATAATGCGCACGACAATCGCAGACAACGTCACCATAGCTTGTCAGGTGGCAATTGTGTCCGTTGCAGTTACACTGCTGACAACGTCTCTGTTTTGATAGAAACCGGGTGTGCATGATTCGCAACTTCTGCCAGTGTACCCTGGAGGACAATTGCAGCTCTGCAAAGTAAAATTGATCAATGATTTTAAATTCATATTCTACGCATTAAAAATAATATGGGTGTAGGTACCTATACTCTGTCTATTTAACAGAGTTAGTACTAGAAAACAGAGAATGCACGTAATTGGTCAGCGATAAGGACGATGCGCAGGCACAAGATGCTTGTCAAAATTTAGTCAACATCTGTCTCTCGTACGGTGCGGACGCTTTCGAGTGCTTATCTTTGGTTACTAATTTTTACCTGGCTCGTAAATTACATAATTATGATTAAAATATGAATAAACATGACATGATAATGTCATGTTAAGTATCAATAAGTTAATTATTTGAGGTGCCTCTAACTACAAACAAAAATCACGAGAAATATTACGAATATTCCAACTTCCAACAAACGGCATGTAAGCCGAGCCCGCCATCGACGTGCGATTGTTGACGCCCACTGACAGTTTCTTGTCCCTTTCATTTGCATACAAAAGTGCAACAGAGAGAATGCTTTGCTAACTCTGTTAAATAGACAGGGTATAGTTCTAAGGATTTTTTTACAGAAAATATGTTAACCAATGAAAGTCTTACCTCAATGCCTTTAGCCGAAGCTGCTCCAAACGCTTCACCAGCAGTATCCATAGACACATCCGCAATAGAAGTGGATAAAAGGTTTCGTGTAAGTGTTGCTCTAACTAGAACTCTTCAAATTTTTCAAGACTGACATGAAATCGCTCCGGCTTGCCGGTGTTCGAGAATTGAGGAGGAACCAACCCCTTTCTACTAAAGGCACTCGATAACTCTGAAAAGAATACATTTAATCTTTAAATTGTAGTCTTAGTCCAAATTTTAGAAAAATATAATTTATTAAATTGGGTATTTTTTGTTTTTTCTCTAATCTAAACTCTTTAGCGTAAATTAATTACGGGTTAAAAATACAACAAGTACTTAGTTTATGCGCAAAATGGGGCATGAGGCAAGGAGGCAGACAGAAGCATCATTGTCAGTTATTGTTTAACGCACTTGGAATCGCAATTGTTTCAACCACTTCTATGAACTAAAATAATTTCCTTGCTCACCCGCGACCTTACGATAGCTAAGCTTATGCAAAATATGCGTGTTCATGCAGTTCCTCCACCTCCACACTGTAAGAACACACACAAATCACACAAACCACCACACTACACTGACGCGTTTCGAACTCAACCAGAGCTCATCTTCAGAGTGACACAACCGTACACCATGCTACCAGTTGTTAGACTAACGAACCACAACCACCGTTTTAACTTGTCACTGTAACTCCCCAAGTACCCTCATACGTTTTATGAAACAAAACAAAAATACCCACAAAATATAATATTTTTTTTTTAAACCGTCCTTCAAAACTACCTTGATTTTTTATTTATTTATTTACTGTCAAGGAATGTTTTATTAACTACCATTGCTGAAATTAGATCCAAGCCGTAGCAAGGGAGATGAAACTAAATTTACCTGCTCATTGCTGAAGATGAGCTGTGGTTGAGTTCGAAACGCGTCAGTGTAGTGTGGTGGTGGTGATAGATGGGTTTGTGTGATTTGTGTGTGTTCTTACAGTGTGGAGGTGGAGGAACTGCATGAACACGCATATTTTGCATAAGCTTAGCTATCGTAAGGTCGCGGGTGAGCAAGGAAATTATTTTAGTTCATTGATATGGACCTCCGCAAAGGAACGCCTGATTCAATAAATTAATCAACCACTTCTTTCTGTAACATGGTATACGACGAGGGTAGAGAGAAATGGTGAATGTAATTACGAGTCAGCGCGGTAGACAAATACAATACGGCCTCAGATCGTTCTACTTTCAATATGAATGTTTCATTATTTCATAGTTTTAATTGCATCTGCTCAAAAATTATAAAACATAAGTTACACTGAACAGTTCAAAGTTAAAACCAGATAAGTATAGGTAAGAGGTTTGAGGTTTTGTTGTTTTTTAAAGTACCTAAATAAGTCTTTGCCACACTCACCAAGGATTCTCCGGAACGGATTGCTTGGTTGTTGGGCCAATACAATGCATTTTCGTCTCCAAACAGAACAACGTCTGTGCCCGGAGTACTTTCTAAAGGATATTTTCCGAATCGAATCTTTGAGTTAAAGCCAAGTTTCCACCGTATGATAATAACCTATTTCCTAAAAAAAAAACACCAATAATCAGTTTCTAGTATTTCTGGACCTAGTACGTACCTATTAATAGTCAAGAATATTGTAGCTTTCGATTAGTGAAATATTTTTAAAAGATTACCACCACATACAATAAAGATGTAAAACAAGTACCCAAATAAATTGCAAACTTACATTAGTGAGCAAACATCTTGATTTTATATGAAATAGGGTAGTAAACGAGTAAATGTATCTCTAGAAGTTGTGAGCACCTCCATCTCTGGTGCCCGGAACACCGGAGGATTGTGGATGCGTTGCCAGCCTGAAGGGTTGGGATAGAATAAATATCGCACATGCCAGTGATTCCACCGACTGAGCTGGATCAAAATTTAAATGATCTAGACGGACCTTGGACAAAGTTTTACCACCCGAAAATGTAAGCTAACTGGATAAAGAATATTGCAAACATGATAATTAATACACACCAGTGAATTGAGGTAGAGACCAGAACAGCTCTTCGTTAGGTAAAAAGTTAAATATGTACGTGAGCTCGCTTTCACTAGCAGAAGGAGAGAACTGATCATTGATAATTTGTCTAGCAGTCAAATCCGTTATCGAGTAATTGCCATAATTTTCGCCTATTATAGGAGCCGGAATTGCAATCCGGCTGTAATTAGGTGTCTCCACGCAATCTCTGGTGACTCCAGAACAGTAGCAAGGAGTGCAGCCATCGGGATTTTCTTGATCAAGTCCAAATGTACCAATTCTGCATCGGTCACAAGATTCGCCTTCTACGTTGGTTTGCACCTACAGTTGTCCTGATCATCGCAAGGTTCCGCTTCGCCCCGTGGATCGCAACTAATCAAGAAAATAAAAATATTAATCAGTACATAGTACATCAGTATAGTTTTGTCTCTTGGACATAGTTTTTAGGCTCGTCGTCGTGTCGTACCTACCTATCTGCTAATGGTTAAGAAGTATTCGTATTTCAATTACATCCCACACATTTGATACTTACCTTATAATTTTAAACATTACATTTGAATTTTACATTGCATTGGTTTTCTAACTGTACATAATGCCGTAATTTTTTATTGTTAAATAAATAAATAATTATGATTTGTCGTAATGATCCGAGTCATATTAATCAGAATCGTACTCACGTAATCATACTATATACTCAGAAATAAATAAATGATTATGAGTAAAAATTTAAAGCCTAAAATTATTCATAATTAACTTGTCAGCTTCATCAACGGTTCAAGTTTATTTTCCGTTATTATAGTATTCGTTTCTTTGTAAAAAAAAATCCAAATTGATCACGTATTCGTGCGAACGTAAATGATCGAGTTTTACATTTGCCTCAATTCAATTTTGATTTACCTACATAGCTGCTTGCTGGAACCCTGAATCTGGTAACCAGCACGAGATCTGCTTTACAATACTACTGCCAGGGCTCGCTAGTCCTAATAGGTACACTGTCATTAGGACGAATTAATACTGAGTATAAAATAAAATAATCGAGTCACAACATTGCAGGGTGTTAGCGATCAGTTTACTTACTTGCAGCTACTCGGGACCGTACGAGATGGGACACATTGTTGATATGCGTCACGTTCATATCCAGGTTTACATTCTTCACAATTGTATCCGGCTGTATTGTCTTGACAATCCTGAAAGCGGGAATGTGTTGATAACTAAATTAGTGTTGATACTTGCTCATGCATGGTCTACTTTATGTAGATCAACCACAAAATAGTGGCTTATTAAAGGTACATTGATTATCCACGTAATTCATCATCTGGGGCAAAGCAAATGGACATGATGTAAATATTAATAATTTGTGGTAGTTAAAATACCTACGAATTTTCTTTGGATTGTTAAATATTTTCGATTTTAATTTAATATAAAAGAAAGAAATAAAAAAATAAACAAATAAACAAATTAAATATTTGTAGCGTTTGGTTTTGGCCTCAAGAAATTTGCCCTTGCTATTGCTATTAGGATTGATGCCTGTGGCAGAAAAGCTCGACAACGTTTAACTAGGTATGAAGGTAGTTCTAGGTTAGCTTAGATGTGTTACGTTTAGCCTGTTAATTGTTTTTTTATAATATTATTAATGCAAAAAAACCTTAAATAAACAAATTATAATTAAAAGCTTACGATGCAAACGCCAGTCTCCGGGTCGCACATATCAGAATGTCCTCCGCAACTGCATGGCTCGCAAGATTTCAGGTACAATCCACTCGAGCTCCTAAAATGTCAATTTAAAAGGACCGTGAAGTAAAGTTAAATTTAGTTTTTCATACAAACGGCGACTATGGTTAACAGTTTCTTGAAATTTTGTATTTTTTACATTTTTTTTTAAGTTTTAGGGTAATTGTTAATCAAATAAAA